>NW_009649187.1:4252312-4284454 GCF_000708025.1 Charadrius vociferus
AGAAACAAGTGGCTACTTTGAACAGATTCTGGTTTGCCTTCTTCAGGTAATCCTAGAGAAGATAAATGAGGGAATAAAGATCTTCATGTTTTTCCTCTTCCTTTCTGGAGAAGACATGCAATGGAAGAGGCAATACAGTCATCATCGCCAGATAAACTGCAGAGACAAACATGTCACTTGGACCGGGTCTGTGTTTCAGCTTCAATGTGACCAAAGCAGGGCAACCCCCTCCCTTAGCAGCAGTAAGAGAGCTGGGAACTTACCATCAGCTCTGCTGCAGGGAGACACCTCGCTCTTACATACGCATAAAGCCATTGCACTCTACAAGGGTCTTAGAAAAAATGCCCCTCAGCTATGTTTCACCACTCTTCCAGGGTCTGCACCCTCAATGTTGAGTGCATTCGCAGGCATTTATCCTATTGTGTTTTCCAAATTTTCCTGCCCAGCAGCAGAATAACTCAGCAATTTTTTTTGGCTCTGCTTCATATGACTGATTCTGGTGCCTTTCAGTGAAGGAGTTAGCCCTTGTGCTGTCTGAAATGTTACCACTCGAGTACTCTGCAGAAATAGATAGCTGAGGATAATCGATCTTTGTGCAGAATGTATGCTGTGATCCTTATACATGGAAAAATCTTCATGAGACAAAATGGTTACCTTTCTTTTTCTTCTCATAGGGTGAGAGGGACAATGCCACTCTCTACGTGGACACAGCACTGGCTCTCCAGGACGCAGAGGTACTTTCAAATGCCTGTGATCAGTGACATGCCTGTGATCAGTGACATGCCTGCATCCCGCCTGTCTTCAACTTTGCTTCAGTGGGCAGCAGAGAGCTGGAGCCACAATAGTTTGGGGAAGGGTGGTCTTCAAGTGGAAGTTACTTGAAGTTCTTCGATTTTGCCTGCACTGCTGTGCCTCGCTGTTCCAAAGAGGAGTGGTGAGAGCTGGGCTTGGCCTCAGCAGCTTTTGATCTATGAAAGTATACAAGTATGGTGGAGTGGGACAACCAAGAATAGGGAAGAAACCTCAAGAGTATTGTTGGCTGCTCCAGCTGCTGCAGGATGACTGGAAAGTGTGGAGATAGTGGCTGCTTCAATTTGACTAGAAGACATAGTCAAGGGTTTTCATAATCAACCATTCTGGGAGAGTCTAGTTCACACTGGTTTAGGTTACTTCCAACCCCTTTACCCTAGCAGTGCCTTAAGCCAGTGCCTCTGCTGCACACGCAGAACATCTCTCTAATTATTGTGTGTTAAATTATAGACTCTTTATGCTGCTGGGGAGAAGATACGGGGCACCGATGAGATACAGTTCATCACCATCTTGTGCACAAGGAGTGCCACGCACTTGCTGAAAGGTACGGAGCAGAGCCCGTATTCCCAAGCCTCTGAAATGAGAAATCACGCTCACCAAAAAGAAGAGGCAGGGCTATAGATGGGAGAGATGGGTGGTCACAAATAAGTACCTGAGCCTGTCTCCTAATCCTTGGTCACAATCCTTGATCAAAAGCTGCCAGCAGCTTTTGTGAAAACCTATGAAGACTTAGTGCTGCTGAAAATCAAGTGGCTTATCTAGGAGTGCTTGGACAGTGGTGATGGCTGGATGGTGTAGCTGTTTTCACAAATTCAAGGAGAGGGAGAGAGAGAGTCCCTTCCTAACCAGGTAGGAGCATGCAGTGGACAGACCTATGACTCCTTGGATGTGGGCTCCTCTGGGAAAAATCACTGAAAAAATAGCTGGTTATTTGCTGCTGGAGAATCATGGGGTGCACCCTGCATTTCTGCCCCAGGTTCTTCTGAGGGCATCAGAGGCTGCTGGGAGGGAAGACACCAACCCAGCTCCAGCTAAGGGAGCCTTCAGCTCCTCACCACCCTGTGTAGCAGAGACCTGGGCTTGGCTTTTGAGGGAGTCCAACGCTCTGACTAACAGATTTTGTTATGTCAGCTGAATCGAAGCATATCAAGTACTGTGTAAATCAGCTGGACCTAAACTGATAAATTTAGCTGGTGATAAATTAGGTATGTCTGAGCTTTTTCAAGCTGATGTCTTCTGAGGCTGTTTTCTAGGCCCTGGAGGCCAGCTCCCCCTTGTGTTTCAAATTTGATCTCCCGGGATCACTGAGAAAGCAAAACACAAAAAAAAGTGGTCTCGTCTTTGGCTGTGTCTGCCTTTAAGAACTGAATTTCAACTAGTTCTTGTCAGGGTGCAACAAATCTTTGGCACCAACTGTATCACCAAGCAAGGAATTTCCTCTGTGCTACAGCAGCCTGTAGCTGCTTATCTTTAAAATTTGAGTGTAATTGTTGCAGCTATTTATTTTTTTTAATATGGAGAATAGGCCTGAGTTGAGAAGGTTGTATGCGCCTGTCTATTCTGTGGTATTGCCCTTCCCCAAAGTACCTGAGTGTTAAGGCTTAGGTATCTGATTTGGAATGCTGAGCAAACTTCATTAAGACGTCCATTGCATTACATAGCAGGTTTCCTTCTTTGTTAGTCTGAAAGCTAGGAATCAAAACTGAGATCTGTAATTCTGAACCCCGGAGTATCCAGAGCATATAAGATGAACAACTCCTCTGTTGCTGAGCTTCTGTTAATGTGGGAGTTCAAATATCTTGGAATCTGCACCTGTCTTACTCATCTTTTCTGAGTTGCTTTTTAAAAATTGTCGTTGAAATAATAAGTTTTCCCAAACTGTTGTCATTGATTAAAAGTCCAAGGGCCATGTGGAGCACAGTCCTAGATTTAATTTTATTTTATTTTGGCTACTGAAACCAGTGACATCAACACACACAAGACCAAGTGATAAACTTGTGCCTAATTGTCTGTTGTCCACTTCATTTCTGCGGTGAAAGACAGCAATGAACGTCAGATTTCCAAATGAATATGAGTTGACTGAACTTGCAGGGAGTTAAGACCTGTGGATGACTTGGGTTTTTGTGAACGTTCCCACCTATTTTTGTTGCTGATTTCTGGGCTTGACTAAAGCCTCCTGAAGTTGGTGCAAATATGGCCATTGCTTTAGCAGGATCTGTGTTTTCATACAAGCAATACCTGTAAATATTGGGCACAAAATGTCTGAGCAGTTGCTTGGCAAAAAATTGAAGTTCTTTGTGTTTCAAACAGTGTTTGAAGAATACCAGAAACTGGCCGGTAAGAGCATAGAAGACTCCATCAAGAGTGAAACCCATGGTTCACTTGAGGATGCCATGCTGGCTATTGGTAAGAGTGGCTATGTTTCCCTTTCTTTTGTCTGAGTGTGCTGCCTTTTCTCCTGCCTCAGTTGACTGTTATGGGATGGATCTACTTTATAAAGGTATTGGGTAGGAAGTGAAGCGTACTTCTTAGGTGAGATAAACTCGGATCCCAGGGGCACGCTGAATTAATGGAAAGTATGTTGAATCTCTGTTACCTGCTGGCCTGGACTGGAATTACCATTGATTCTTACTGAGCCTTTTTGTATGCCTAGTGAAATGCACCAGGAACGTCCATTGCTACTTTGCAGAGAGGCTGTACCATGCTTTAAAGGTAAGACTCTTCATTGTAACATACTTGTTTTCATACTGGACTTAACTTGTAACCTGGCTTTCACCAATTCCAATTAGAAGAGCCAAGGTTTTGGTGAAAGCCATCAAGTTCAGTGCTATTGCTGCAAGTAACAGCAGAATTCCTTCAAACACAGTGGGTAGAGAAGTACCCTTTAAGCTTGAGATACCAAGGGAGTCCGGCTTTTCTGACTTAGGAGTCTGCAAGGAGCTCAGTCCCATCTTCTGGAACACGGACAAAAATTCTGCAAGACGCTTTTCTAGGGGGCTGATCATGGTGGAGTTTTGCCCATAATGTTGACTTAATGGACTGAACCACAATATTTTCTTTTTAGGAAGCAATTCTCCCAATGGCTGTGTAAATGAAAGAGTTCCAAATGGGGACACATAAGGCATTTGTAGATTGTGCCCCTGTAACTTAACTGATATGAAGAAGATGTCAGCTCTCCCAACTTTGTGGAAAGCTGAGATGGGTGATTGTTTTTGTTATTGATGTGATCTTAATTTTCCTGTGAGGGATTAAACTATATTGGTTGAAGCCAAGTGTTGTATGGGTGGTGCTGCAGAAGGACAATATGTATTCAGTGCCCACTTCCAACTCTGTAGCATGTTTGCTTTTACATTTGACATGCGCAAAGACTTACAGCACACTTCCATGGTGGACTTGTGGTATTGCCAGAGGCCCCTGGCAGGGGGGTGGGGGTTGGCCATCCAGAAAAAGAAGCAGATGTGCTGCAGAACATGTGCCAAGCAATGTTTGAAAGCTGACTCTTCCTGTCCTGGACTAGTTTGTGACAGCTTATCCCTTGAACACCCACTAACATCACAAACTGATATATCTGTTATTTCAGGGGGCTGGCACCCGTGATGGGACTCTTATAAGGGTGATCGTTTCTCGAAGTGAAGTTGACTTAAATCTTATAAAAGTTGAATTCAAGCATATTGCAGGAAAGTCTCTCTCCAGTATGATTCTGGTAAGCAACTTTTTCATATGATGGTTCTTAGCCATCACATACATTCCTAACCTGTCCAGTGCTGTGGGGTGCTTTCATGGTTGTTTTCAGTAAAAATGGCTTTTCTGCTAAGATCATAGCTCTCCTTCATTAGGCCTATTAACAATCAGCTCCTTGAGAGACAGGTATGCCTGAAAGGTGAGTCAGATTGTATGCTCAGTAAGTCACTGGGGCAAAACCAAACCCGAGGAGGGACTGCTCCAGGTTTTTCATGGACCAGACTCTGTATCCATGTACTTCATGATCTCCTACATGAATCTACATTCATTTAACCCTCCCTGTTACATCTTTCCCATGCTATTTGCTATTTTCTCCTTTCTCTTTCTGCGGTCCTTACCTATGTCAAGTCAGTGCCATCTATGTCAAAACAGTGCTTTTTGTTGGTTGATTGATTTTGGTTTGGGCTTTTTTGTTTGGTTGGGTTGGGGGGGAGGGTGAGGGGGCGGTGTTTTGTTGTGTTTTTTTTTTTTTTTTTAAACTGACTTCTCCTGAATGAAGGTCTGGTCTATGCTGCGGTAAGACAGGTTTAGAAACTGAACCTTGTCAAAGCGTATTGTAGCTTTTTGAGGTTTGAGTCTCAGCTCTGAGTGAATGACCCTCCCCTATTAGGGCTGAAACCCTGGGTTTTACCATTTGTCCTAAGGACTCTGGGACATTTCTCTCCCCCGGTGCAAATGGCACAGAAGCCCTATCCTTAGCAGTCCCCATGGGAAGTCTGGTTCTGTAATGAAGGCCCCTTCTTCTAATTTACACTGTCAGCATCTGTCATGTTGATTAATGATCAGTCTTCAAGGGTCTGTATGGAATATTCATCCCTTCTGAGAAGTGGAACTGGCTTTACACCTGTCGTCACAAAACATTCAAAGGGAGCATTTTTTTTTTATCTAGTGATATTCTCTGTAGTGCTTCTTTAGATAAAAGCCACAGATATGGTAAATTTTAAAAGATGTCACGTGTCAGGGGTAACTATCCTGCCCTTGCCCTTCCTGTAGGGGAGAGGATGCTACACAAATACCCAGGGACATAAAATCTAAACCCAACAGGCTTGGTTGCTCTCGTTCGTGCTGACTTTGTCCACGCTGCTCTGTGGGATGGAGCCATGATCAACTGCTCACCTGCATTCCAAAGAAAAGAATTGAACTTGATGCATGTTATTTCAGGTGGCAGCTACAAGCCTCATTTCTCCGTTCACTTTTGATGTTGTGTCAGCTGGCAGTAACTCTGCTGAAGTCTGGCTTGCTCTTTCCAGACTCCTTTTCCCATGTGGGCATATTCTGCAGACGGACAAAGTCAGCATTCAGAGTGTGCAGAGGAACTTCCACACTCACCTTCTTTTTTTTTTCCCTCCTGTCAGGATGACACCAGTGGCGATTACAAGACAGCCTTACTGAATCTCTGTGGCAGTGACTGACAAAATCTACGAGGAAGATGCTGACATGGATACAGAAGGAGAATTAACAGTGAACAAGAATCTGAAAATGTACATGTAGAAAATCTTTCTGTTGATCCAAGTGGGGAGAAAAAGAAGATTAAATTAATGGTCAAGGTTTCCAAAGCTCTCTGAAGGACATGGGTGCTCATTACACATTAAAAGCTATTGACTTTCCTAACAGTTTTTCAAACACAAGTGGGAATGTTTCTTTTTTGTTTCCATTTCATTCTGTGCAATTTCCGTTCTCTTTTAACGCACTGTGAAGGGTGGCGCTTAGACATGAAATTAAAGGCTTTTTGAGCTATTGAGCCCTCTGTAGGTGTTTCACAAGTCTGAACAACCCTACAAAGCTTGGGCCGTCCTGAAGCCTTGCTAACTTCACTAGGACAAGCTGGTACAGTACCGACCATTTGCTGCTAGCAGGGTGGGTCTGAAAGGAGTGCCAGATATTAATGAGGCTTTAGGACATGGGTCAGGATGGAGAATTCAGTCCTAGCGGGGCTGGTTTAGCAGCCTTATCTGCATAACTTCAGTGGGGGGTCCCCAAGGAGCAGGGAATGGCAGAGCCAAACTGGCTGTAAGCATGTGAAAGTTGAAAGCTGTGTGCTTGATTTCCCTCGAGCTTGTGTGAGTATCTGCAGGGGCAGACCAGCAAGTTCAGGGAGTGACATCAATGTCAAAGTGTGGGGAAATAAAAACTAGGGCAGATGATTTGGTTTTGGTGAATATAGGATATCCTGCTTTTGGGAGCAGACCTGTTTCTGCTTGCAGTTTCACAATAACTTCACAGAGGTCGGTGGACTCCCTTGGAAATTCCTCCCAACCTCCATGACTGCACCTACCACTTGCTGAGTGAGGCCCCAGATTTGGACAGTGATACAGACAGAAAAGGATGAAATGCTTTGAGAAGCTCAGTCTGCCTTGATGAATGATTCTCTGCACTTAAAGCAACTCATTTAAATGGGTAATTACCAGAAGCCATTGGTTTCAGAGAAGTAGCTTTTCTGATTGAGTGTGTGAATTTTCTGGGAGAGGGGTGGTTCTTCCCTTGCACTGCTGAAATGAGCAGGAACTGGTGCAGTGAGAGTGGTGAATTCAAAAAGTCTTAGGGAGGCCAGGACCCAGAGCTAGGGTCAGGGAATCTGCAGGTATCTCCAGGTAAACATGAAGAGAAGGAGGTTTCAGTCTCTGATCCTTTAAGCGCTTGTGTTTTCAGTGATATCCCAATTTCTCACCTGGACTAAAATGAGTTGGAGACACATCTCGAGACTGAGCATCAAGGGGAAGTTCCTTACGCCGATTTTGGGGGATGTGGGCCAGCTCCAGGCATCAAAGGATCAGATACCGCATATGCCTTCTGCTGGCCAGAGGACCCACTTGATTTTTTCGGAAAGCCGCCTGTTCTCGCGGACAACAATGATCAGCCTTCCCCTGGTTTTGCTTAAGAGCTGGTTCAGGCGCTGATTTTGAGCGAGAAGCTTCCCAGAACTGGGGATGGGATGCGGCTGTGGAGAAAACCGTGCTTACACCACCATCTTGTGGGTGACAGCCTTCGTGCAGCGCGGCCAACGGGACCGCGGCGGGCTGCTCACAGACCCACGCAGGACCCCGACACCTGTGGGGCCAAAGAGGGAGGGCGAGGGAGCATCCTGGCCCCCCTGTGCCCCTCACCTCCCCACCGAGCGCCCAGGCCAGGGCTCCAGGGGGAGAGGTGCAGAACAGGCACAGGGTGGTGAGGTTCACCCCCCTTTAAACAACGCACGCCTTCCCTCTGATTTAAAATCTGTAAGGAAGGGGTGCGTTTGGTGGCGGGTGTCCCCCTTTGTGACTCCAGTTTAGGGACTCTCCCCCTGCAGCCACTTGGCTCTGGTGCAGCTATGAGGCTCTACAGAAATGCTCTCGTCTGACCAGATCTGTCTGATGAGGCTTTAGTGAAAACATGAGCTTTTCCCCAGTGTCTGGGGTATTATTTCGGAAAGGCCCAATGCGAATTTGTACCCGCCTACGCAGGGAGCGTGCATGATTTATACAGTTGTACACACGATGTTTGCGCTTCCTGAGGCAGCGAGGGAGAAGTAATCCCAGCTTGGAGGGACTTAAAATCTCCCTAGAAAAGCCTAATGAGATACCTCTTCAAAGGTATTTTAATTCAGAGTTGTCTGTCTGCTGATTTCACTGAAACTTTTGTGCTTATACCGTGTTGGAGCTCCTGTTGTTGTTGTTATCAGGTTATTCAGGTCAGAGGTGGCCTTTCTCCCTGGCCTGTGCTTAGCACAGTGGGTTAGGATTAGAGCTGTTTCAGTGTGATTGTGCTCCCAGTTTATTAATAACCGCTTGGGAGATGTAAGGTGAGTTGTCCATAGGCTCACAAGAAATCAGTAGTAAAGCTGGGAAGCAGGAACAACTGAGGGAAGCTGATTCTATCACTGTAATTGCTGGGAAACAAAACAATTGTAAAACATCGATAAAGATTTAATTACATATTGATTGCTGCTAAAATGTTCCCTGGGTGAACAGGTGCTTTAATAAAGCGGAATCAATTCCTAAGCTTGTTCTAACCAGTCTTTTCCAAATGCAAATATTGACTTAGGGCCTTTCTATTCATTCACAGTTTAATTAACATGATTTTATTGCACAAAAATCAAGATAAACGCTCAGCAAGGAAAAGGTAACAGGGGCAATGTAAAAAATGCCCAGGACTGGTGCAGGCCACCTGCTGCCTGCGTGCCAGCCTTTTTCCACCTCCTGTGCCGCGGGGAGTCACCAGGGACTGCGCTGATGACACCTTGCTGTCCCTCCCTGGGTGGCTGCTCTGTGTCCTCAGACACAGCGCCCGCGTGCCGGAAGCTGTGCCAATGGGCAGCGTGGTGGGGTGTAGGTACTTTGGCTCTCCGCTCAACTCACACCCAGGTGGACATAGGAATGGTTGACTCCAGCTACTAGCTCGGTTCCCGACGCTTGGGAAAACTAACAAAAATCTATTCCAGATATGATGCCAATGCACATAAATCATGTTTAACCCCTGACGGCTCCCATTCCAGAGAAAGATGACTTTATGTAGTGTTGCTTAATCCTCCCAGCTGCCCCAGAGCAGATGTGGCCTGAAAACCAGAAGACTGACCACAGGATCCCCAGGCAACGCCCAGCCACAGACAGGCAAAGGCTCTGCTTAAGAGGTATCTCATCACTCTGACTTCTGGAGAGAAGAAGAAAAGATTGGATGGGTCTGGCTTCACTTTCATTTCTATTTTGCAACTGTTTGGAGCATTTTTTGGATAAAATATATTCAAGCATTCAAACTGAGGTTAAAAAAAACCCATTGTTCCTGTGGGGAAGTGGAAGAAGAGAACAGCAAATGTCTTAGTTGGGCAAAGTGGGAGATCTCTTTCCCATCTCCCCATGCTTAGGAATGTTTTTTAAGGGGGAGGAAATAATCTGAGAAGGATGTTCGGTTTTCCTGGTTCCCTATGGTTTTCCTGGTGATGCATGGAGGCACCCCTGGGTGGTGTAGGCTGTTGAGCTGGGGCTGGTGTGGGGCAGGAAAAGAGCCTTGCCTGAGACACCAGAGCTGGCACTGGGGCATCTGTGAGGCAGCCCAGACAGCACTTCTTCTCTTCAGACAAGAAGGTGGGTTTGCCAAAACACCGGACAGCACAGCGTGTTGCCCGGTGGGGAAGGGGAGGTGGGTCATGCTAGCATGGATGGTCCTATTAGTTGCTCTGGGGTGGGCTGAAGGGAGGCTTGAGGGGAGAGCGTCCTCACTGCTTGGCAGATGGGAGCCTTTCTGAATGGAAACTGCAGATTATTTTTTATTCCCAAGTTAATTCATTAATGGTAAATTAGTGTTGATTTATTAATGTAATGTACTGCAGTGAGGAAATACTGCTTGACACAGGCATCCAGATGGGATAATGGAGTCTTTTAGTGTTGTGGCTTATTGCCTGGGTTTCTTGAAGGAGTCTGTTTTGCTGTCAAGATGGCCATCAAATGACAAAATTGTAGACCTTCTTTGGGACCTATTGGATGGTATCTCTCTTGCAGAAAAGATAGTACCAAACTGTAAGATGCTGAGATGGGACTGTGCCAAGGACATAACAGGCTTTCCTTCAACTTCTGCCCTGAACCCGAATGCCTGAGTTGACTCCAAAGACTCTTCACTTCTTTAGTGGTGGGGGTTGATAAGTGCAGCACATCCCTGTGCCTGGGACATCACAGCAGCACAGAGATGTTTTGTTTGACACAGTGCAGCGACCTCTTCTCATCAGACCACATGTAAACAAGAAGGTCACTCCAATTCTCCATCACTCCCATCGCTGCAAACAATACTGGCCTTGTAAGTAGTTGTCGTTCAGCCTTCTGGTGTCATCCATTTGAACCCAAAGGACTCATCCCTGAGGTTCCAAGAAATTGTCAGCAGAGAATTTGTTGTTTACGAAAAACTTTATGTTAGGCTGCAGAAGTAGTTAGTACTTTAGGTTTTCTAATCATCACCTAATTGTCATCTAATCATCAGTACTTCAAGTTTTCTGTCATCTTCTGTCCTCCCAGAAGATGATAGAAACAGTCAGCCCTGGAGACCTGGGCTCCTGTCTGTTTGGAGGAAAGTATGATTTGTTCAAGCTGTGCTTCTGTTTTCCCAATATCCCTTCCTGTTCCAAATCTCAATTAGCCATGGTGCGTCAGCATCATGCCTTGGACTGCTCATGTCTGTTGGAGGCTTAGGACTGGCATTTCTGACCAGAAGTTGTATGCCCAACACTTAAGGGTATAATTGGTGTGGGAGTTCAAAGCTCCCAGGGACTTTATCCCATAATACTTAGTATTTCTTTGAAACTAGAAGAATGCACACAGTGATGTTTTTCTATGACATCTAGATTCATATGAATACATCCCAGTGGTTTTATAGTCTTGAGAAACCTTTTCTGCATTACTGGCTAGATAAAAGTACTTATTACAAAAGAAATGCAGATGTCCATAGATTCTGTACATGCAGGGATCGAACATTCGGAGAAATAAATAGCTCTGGGTCTCACAGAGGAACCAGTGCTGTTCTCTCTGTGGTAATGAAGAACAGGATATGTTGTAGGCACAATATTATTAATAAATAGTGAGCAATGCAGTACAAATCTGTAATTCAATTTAGGATTTCAGCTGAAATTGCTCTTTGGAGTTATAGATGACAGTGAGCTCTGAAATCGAGTTACAGTCGAAGCAGGAACTGAGTCATGTGTAGCGATGTTCTAGGGAAGCATAAAATCACAGTCAGCACTGGGCAAAATGTTATTGACAGTAGTACATTAGCTGAAAAATGGCATTTGGTGGACATAAATGGAATTTTTAAAAGCTTAAAAATGAAGGTCCGGCAGAAAAATAGGGAGGAAAATGAAAGTCAACATTTCCATGTATTGATTTTAAAATGGCAACTTTATTGTAAAAACTGTTTCAAGATGAAAAAAAAAAAAAAATTAAAACCTTTCATTAATCTGAAGCTGAAACATGACATATTGAGGGAAGAAAGATGAATATTTGTTTGCCTTTTTAATTTTCTGAAATATCTCCTAAATTTCTATTTTAGTTTAAGCCAAAGAACCACAATTTTCCCCTTAGGTTCATTGTTTAGCCACCAAGCTGAAAGATTCCTTGTTATTTTAGCCACAAAAAAAGGGAGGGAAGAGTCATTGCTTTAAATGTCACTAGCAATCTTCTCCGATAGAAAAGATCAGTGTTGTGGGGGTTAAATTCTGGGTTTAAAAAGATCCCAAAAAGTCTAGACAGGAAGAAATAGGAAGAGTACAGCTGATGTCAACTTCTAGCCTTGCCAGAACTTCCTATCCAAAGCCGATGAAGCGTATCAGAATCACCCAACAGCTTTCTGTGTTACCTTCCTGTGTTCGTCACTTGCCTTGCCTTTCCACAGTTTCCAGAGTTTCACCTTAGCCTTACTTCAATACTTTGCTCAGAAGCAACTATTACACATGAATATGAAATATTTTTGTAAGAAATGCAAAGTCATGGTCAACTTTCTAGTTTGTAGCAGAAAAGTAACAAAAGGAAGGTGCAGCAGTTTATTCACACTCTGTGCTGAACAATTCCAAGCACAGCTTATTGTTCTGAAGTTTGCAGCCATTTAGAATTCTTTTTCCCTAACCTAAAATACTAGAATGTTCATTCAATGTTCTGATATGCTATACTCAAAAACAAAAGATGCTTTACTAAATAAACAAAGCTACTGCTGTCCCTAAGATCATATAAATCACTAATTCAAGAAATTACTGCTTAAATGCAACAGGATCTCATGGTTATCCCCACGCAGTCACGCTCTTGGCCTTCACTCTGTCCTTGCAAGGAAGGCAGAAAAGGGTTTCGGAGTCAGTGCCACACACACATGGAGTATTAAGGGCTGAGTCTAGGGCTAAAATGAAGAATGTCCTGCAGACTTTGAAAATCATTATATAAATGAGAAGGTTCCAGGTAGACCTTATTGTGGCCTTTCAGTACTTAAAGGGCACTTATGAGAAAGGTGGGGACAAATTTTTTTGCAGGACTTGTTCTGACAGGATAAGGAGTAATGGTTTTAAACTAAAAGAGGGTAGATTTAGACTGGATAGAAGGAAGAAAGCGTTTACAATGAAGGTGGTGAAACACTGGAACAGGTTGCTCAGAGAGGTGGTAGATGCCGCATCCCTGGAAACATCCCAGGTCAGGTTGGACGGGGCTCTGAGCAACTTGATCTGGTTGAAGATGTCCCTGCTCATTGCAGGGGGGTTGGGACTCGATGAACTTTAAAGGCCCCTTCCAACCCAAACTATTCTATGAATCTATGAGAAATCCACTTATTCCTCACTGCTTGTCACGCTTCTGGGACTGAAAGAAAATCCCCGGACAAGCCAGTTTTCTGCTCTGCAGACATGATAGCCCTGGATTTCTAAGCCAGAGCTGTGTTACCATGAGTAATGTGCTAACTGTAACAGCCAGGTAGAGAGAGACTTTTACTTCTCAGGGCTGTCTGTAATGAGGCTAAATTGATTAATTTCAGAAAAGTGTGCATATTCCATATACAGAAGCTCTTAAATAAACGGGATTTTCAAGCAGTAAATCACAAGGTCGGTTTCTTCTGAAGCACCAGATACTGCCCACAGTTAAACTGGTGATCCAATATGATGTACTTTGTAAGCATCACACTAAGTCTATAGTTCCTTTCTCTTCCTCTTTCATCTAAATCATTCTTTAAGAAATCCACAGCCACACTAATTATCTCTTCTCCTGCTAAGTGTTCTGGAAAGTCTGTTCAAACAACTTAAGATACTGAAAACCAGGCTAAATTCAAAGAAGAGGTCGACAAAATCATCTGTCTTCATGTACATAATCATTTGTCTAACAGCTGATTCCCCCAAAAAATTATACCAGAACTGTTGGTTTGGGTTTTGGTGGAAGATAGGGAGAAAAGTCTCTTCTTAAACTAGCCAAGTACCCAGTGGGCATTGCTACTTTTTTTCTGGTTTCCTGGTGAACTTTCCACATGGTTCTAATGATAGATCATAATCACTTTGTTAAATGTTTCAGTGACAGTAAACACAGCAAAAATAATTGTCTAGAATACATTTTGCCTTTAAGGTCTCTCACTAGTTTAGGAAGATTGTGGTTAAAAACAGTGGCATTTGGATGACCTTCCTTTTGCTGTTCTTCCAGCTAATACTAATACTCAATTCTAGTATAAATAAAGGCAAACATTAGTGATAATAAACTTTCAAACTCAGTCAATGACTTGTTTATAGCTAGGTTGGTACTTGAGGGATCCAGTGCAATTTGAAAGGCAATAAATTGAAACAAACTCACTCTATTTTGGAGGCTGTTTATGAACTCTTTTAATTTGGTGTCATATTTATTTGGGGAGAATTAGATTATCCTATTCATTAGATGCAGTGGCCGGTGATGAATGGAACAACATTCCACATCAATGGCATTAATTGAATCCTCGCAAGCACAGATAATACCCCTGCAGGAAACAGGAGAAGATGGAAAAGTTCTCCAAAGTAGGTCTGCAAATACGGCAGTGAAGAGGGAGTGCTACTGGGTAGCCAGGGTTGTTGGTGGCGGTTGAATCCTTTTCATTTCTTGTGAGACTACTTAAAGAGTAGTTATGGTCTCCAGGCATACAATTAAGATTGGTTCCTCATGGTGCTAGGCATTGCACAAGTCCATGTTAAGGGGTAGCTCCTCATCCAAGGCTGAGTTTAAACAGAAAAATCACACAGTGTATGGGACAGGTGGTAGATCCGGCCAAGGGGGGTTTAGGACGCGGTTTAATGGTACAGGTCAGCTGCTGTGCTCGCTACCTGCTGCCCTAGCAGACCTGACGTACTTCCTTTACGCTGGCACTTAGCCGACTCGGTGATCAGCTGGTTTTGGGGACAAATCAGCAGACAACTTATCTCAATATTTGTAGCCTGAGGCTGCAAATTTGTTTCAAGGGGTTGCCTGAACCAGCTGAACAGCTCGCTGATGGTGAAAGCAAGATGTTCCACTCCCCCATCCTGGCTCCCAACCACGTACCCTTGCCTGTCACGGCTCCCAGGCCTCGTCTGACCACACGCCAGCCCTAACACCAAAAAGCGAGCTTAGCGCTTCTTTGCCTAGGAAGGGAATCGCATCAGCTTAGCCTGAGATCATAGCCAAGGCTGGGGACAAATCCCCTTCGGTGGGCAGGGAGCTTTTCCTTCAGCTCAGTAATAGCAAACCTGCCTCCTGCCTCTCCTTCCCGCTCAGAGCCCTGCCCTGGCCCAACCAGCAGACTGCTGGAACCACCACAGGGGAGACAGCGGGAAGGACGGAGGGGAGGGGAGGGCCGTGCCAGTCAGCCCACTGGATTGCCTTCTTTGGGTTTTCACATTACGCCCATATAGGTGCTTTTAAAAATGGGACTCCAGCTCAGCAGGCACTGGAAACCTTTCACCCATGGTGTCTGAAGCAGAAACAAGGAGAGAATACAGGTCTCCTGAGCTGTGGGCTAGTGCCATAACTAAATCCTTTGCCTCAGGGGAAATTTACTTTATTTCGGAGAGAAGCCATAAACAAAAGGACTGGCAGACCTTCCAGCAGAACTGATTTAAACCTCGGGTTTGTAACAAGGCCCAGATGATTTTCTCCTAGCTTGTCAATACCACGTACTTGGGTCTGTTGAGGATTTCTCGGAAATGTGTCATTCTTCCAGGGAGTGTATTCTATTGATAGAGCCAGAAGCCACTGCCAATTAATCGGGGCATAATGCATGTTCAAAAATGAGCATGAGCTTTTCATGCCAGTCCTCTTTGATTCATGCCTCCGTTCTGATTCATGCCAGTCTTCTTTCAGATAAGAAGCTGTTTGTTATGAGCAAATTACCTTATTGTCAGTGAAAGGTGAAAACCAGCCCAAGACATTGATGGGCTTAGGTGCAAAAAGAGTAGGAATCCAAGCTTCATTAAATTCTGAGTTTCCTGGATGCTTCCTATGGAAGAGACTCTGCTCTTGGATATCCCAATTGCACAAAGCAGTGAACAGTGGCAAAACGGATTGAAGCAACAGTGCCCTGAATGTATGGGACCCCTTGAGATCCCTGAGGGGACCTATGAAGTCCCTGTATTTCTGATGGATCCTTTCCATCACTGATGCACTTCCAGTCTGCAGGCAAGGGGCAAGTGTCCTCAGCAGTGCATGCACCAGGACAAATCTCCTGGGGGAATTCAGGGGCAGTAGTTGGAGGGATTTTTCCTGAGTGTTTTGAACATATGCCCCAAACCCTTCTGCTGGGTAAATGAGAGGGGCAGGGCAGCTCGTGTCAGCAATGATGATTAGATATGCAAAAAGGAGGTGCCAGAACTGGCCACTGGGAATGCTGATGGCTCTGAGCTCTCCCACAGCGCGTCCTCTGCCAGGGGCAGGAGGGCTGGGAGGCAGTAAGTAGCATTGTCCTTATTTTGCTGAGGCAGAAACAGAGGTAAGTAACCGGTTCAGGGTCCACAGTAGAGCAGGGATTAGGACGCCGTTCATCAGAGCCCCAGGCAAATCACCAACCTGGGGACTCCACCTCTTCTCTCTGTTTGTGCTGGGCTATGTTTCTTTCTGATTTGCGCTCTCAATATTGCAGTCCTGAGAAAGTCCTCTCAGCCAAGGTCTCAAAGAGGTTAAAGCAGTAATAGCCACAGAGGGAGCAACATGGGCATCTATAAAACTAACCATTTCAGAGCACTAATTTCATCAGCTGGCTAATTGCAAATATTGTATCTAAGAACATTTCCAGCCATCTGCAGGAAGGGAATGTCACAGTGCTTGAAAGGCATCGTGTATTTATGATTGTGTCTTGCTGATAAATAAATCTGGCACAGTGAGTTTTGGATGTCATGATGATAATCATGCAGAACAAACATCTCTTGCTGTTACTTGGAGGTATTTACACAACACCTTTATTGTGGTATCTGAATACTTCCTTGTGTGTGTAAAGTCCCATTACATTTCACTTCTGTTTTAGAGCATAGAACTGAGTGCATAGGGAGACTGATGCTACTCCCTACAGCAGGGCTTGGCTGTGCCTGTTGTCACACAGGAAACCTGTGATGCTGCAAGGAATAAAATTGCATCTTCCCGGGTTTAAGGCTGGTACTCTGCCAACTGCATCACCCTCTTTTATCGTGGATCCAGGTAAATGTGTGCAGTCTCTAAGCATCTGTCATCAGAATCAGTCCTAAGGTGATGTGAGTGTCAAAGGGACCAAGAAAAGGTAGATCTGTGACCCATTCCCAGGGTATGAACAGCAGCAATGTCAGGGAAATGGAAGTTTGTATTGTCACTGTCCTTGTGCTCTCTGTATTCTGGGTAGACTGAAATCCTTGCTTGCCAGAACTGGAGGTTTTGACAGACACCAAGTCTGCTGGAAGGTAAGTAATTTTTATAAAACATACAGGGCAGGATTCACCATGTGGTACAGCTTTGTTTGGTTTTTGGTGCACCCTGAATCAGGCAGTCAGAGTTTGTGCTCTAAAGGAACCTGCCACGCTGTTGGACAGAGCTGCAGGACAGTTTGCCTTTCTGTCTACTTGGAGCCAGCTCTTGGGGCTTGTTGCTTCCTGGGAACTGAGTTTTGGTGTTTGGACTGTCTCACATAACTCTCAAATCATCTGTGTTTGTAACCAACCCTTTTCAAGGACTTGTGTATAATGTATAAATAAAGTTAGTTGTGCTTACCTTTTTTTGCTCCCATGCAAAGGTGACCTGTAAGGACCTGACATGTGAGGCTACCTGACGAGGTGGCAATGTAACAAATAACCTGTAAAACCTCCCTGCCACACACTAGTAAAATAGCTGTATGTCTGCATATAGCCTGCAGGGTTTGTGAGTTGCCAGCCAAGGAACCGAGAGTTTAACACCACCACAGGCCCTACTTTGCTAGCCAGCAGCCTTTTAAACAGAAGCCAAAATTATTTTAAAAAATACTTGTTTGTGAGTCAGTTTAATGAGGGAGGTTGTCCCACTAATCATTGTTATAACACTTGTTATGATACTTCCTTCGCATGATGACCAGTGGAGACGTTATATGCTCAAAAAGTCCCAAAAGTTTGTGCTGAGACAGACATCCTACCAAGCACAACAACATTTCTGGCTTGAGGGCAGGGTGAAGATATTACATTCAGGCTTAAGGCTAAATAATCCCAGGGGTCAAGATGTTGAGATTGAATTTACAACATAGCCCTTAAAATATTTCCCATTTTCCTCTAGAGTAAGCCAGTTGAAAAAACACACTCATGTTTCTTGTTAATTTTAGCATGCGGCTATCGATGAGACCTGGATGTTGTGTGCAAAGGAAATTGAAACCTTACCCCAGAAATAGCTCACTTTAGAAGGATTTATTAACATCCCAGCTTGTCTGCGCTCCAGTCCTGGTAGCTGATTTGTCTGGACAGATTCAACACTAGGACTGAGCACCATGGATTGCTGGGGTCCAGTTAACACCTTCTCAAGATCATGACCTACAGTCAGAGCAGAGACCTGCACAAAACTTTCTTTTCCCATTGACTTTAATAAGAAGTGTGGAGGCTGAGCACCTCAAATAATAAATAAACCTATGTGTATAAAGTGCTTGTAATAGTAAATAGACAGAAGTAGCTGCTGAATCACAGCAATGTGAAGGGACCCTCCAGAAGGATCAGCCAGCGCAAGGTCCGGCTGATCACTAGCCAAGTCCTGCTTTTCCTATAGATTGTGTTATACGTCTGCCCTATAAACATATGAAACACAAGATTTTTACTTCTAAAGGCCTAAATGATTTGCATATGAATACCAGGACACAGTCCTAGGAGTGATTTCCCACTCTGCATCTTGACCATGCTCTGAGAGCTCAGCTTCTCTTGTTTGCAGTTCCCGCCTGTTACTGCTTAGGGCAGAGGTTGGATGGTTGTACAGTATGAAGTCTGCTTCTGCTTCTGCTCTGACACACCCCAGGTTATGTGATCAGAAAATGTTAGTGTTGTCTGGGTACACCAGACAATTTTTTAAAACCGATATATTAAGGGTGTCTTAGAGTCTCATTTGTGAGGTTGCTAATACTGATGGTGCACATGCTGTGGCTAGTTCATAAACTCCGTATGTCTGTCACACCTCCTGGCAGAGATGATCCACAGAGATGACACAGGTTGAAGACAGTTAAACTAAAGCAGCACCCAATCACTCAGTATGCATGAGCAAAGAGCAGAACCACGAGCACAAACCTGGCTTTGCCACCTGGAGTGCCTTAGCACCAGGCCTCCCAAAATCTGAACCCAGGTCGCTGGAAAACAAATAGAAAGCCCAGTTCATGCTGGCTGAGGTTTCAATTCAGAAGCAAAGCTTCTTCTCGTCTTTCATGCTTCTTCCCGGGACAACCACTATGATAATATTTTTGTCACTGCATGTGGTAGAAAGGGGCCCCATTTTCCAAAGGTGTGTAAGACAGGCAGGAAAATTCACCTCAAATTTTGCAGATCTTGCGATTTAACAGAAAGCCTTTTGAAGAAAACAGGGCCTGCATAATGTCTTTTGTAATATAATAACGGAAACATCAGACTTTGTCCATCCTACAAGAATGGTACTGGTAGGAGCAAACAAGCTTTGATCATTACCCCGTGAGACAAAATGTTGTTTGGAGAAAAAAGCAGCAGGTTCACATGAACAGTGGACAGGACTATTAAGGTTACTTCAAAATCACGAGGTTCCTTTGAAAACGAAATCCTGATTTAAGGGCAAAATTCTCAGCAGTCATGGAATCACTTAGGAATGGAAATCTGAGCAGATCTCAACTTACAGTGGGTGAAAAAGTATCACTGTTTTGACAGAACAAAAATAATTTGTGACACAGATGCACTTGTATGATGATATGTATGTAGAAAAAAATAACCTGTTTGTTCATGCCCGAGCTCCTAATTCAGGATGCCTCAGTGAAACAAAGACTGAAACAACCTGCTAACTAAGTGTACTTCAGGATGGATCGAAATTGGCTAGGCCTGCATGGGGACTGAGCTTTGGCCCAGCTGCCCCCATGGTAATGACTTTGTAGAGTTGCAGAAGCCGTTTCCATTCGCACAAGCAAAGCCTGTTTCACTGACTCTGACAGTGCTCTGTTGCTTTACAGCAGCTGAAAATCTGGTTTTTAATTCAGCCAGATATGAATTCCCAAAGGCTGGGCAAATTCTGACTGTCTGGAAACAGGCTTTTTTAAATAAAACACTCTTCCAGCCTCCCCTACTGGGGTAGCTGCCACTTCATCTATCATAACCTTTGCCCCGCTGTGAAGACTGTTGAGAGGCTTTATTAACGTCTGCAAAAAATTGCCTCATGTTTTGCAGAAAGTAGCTCTTTAAGTATGATTCACTTTTGCTATCTTTAATGCTGAAAAAAAGTCATAAAACCAGGAAGCACATTGATTGAAGTTTAATGGGAACACCTGGGTATAAAATGACCACCTGAGACATCAGGGCATGGAGAGGTGAGAAAATCAGGCTTCATGTCATTCCAATCAAAGATAATTGATTGAGGGTTAATTGCTAGGCACCCAGAAGACTTGTCCTTCATTTATGCTATTTAAGGGGCTGGACATGGAGCTCTCAGGTGAGTAGCTGGAGAAGGTGAGTTTGAAAAGAGGTGGAAAAATTAGTATAGCCTTTATTACTGAAGCCTAGCATATCTCCCCATAGAGTAGCTATTGTTGGAGATCTAACTGTAAGTTCTTTACTGTTTTAGGCTGGGGTTTTGGTGGTTTGGGTTTTTTTTTTTGGGGGGGGGGGGGGTATCCTATTCTGAGACACTTGTTACTTCAAGAAGAAATATTCATCTGGTGATCTGGAAGATTCAAGGCGTATTTCCATGAAAAAAGAAAAACTTCCTACCCTTACCTGATAGGAACAGGGGGTGATTGTTGTGCTGCTGGGAGCTGCCAGAAGACTTATGCTAGTTCCTTAAAAAGGAGGGTAGCCTAAGTAAATGTCATCATGGCATGCTTGCCCACAGGTAGCTTCTGTAAAATTGTTTAGTTTTTCTCTGTGCACCACAGAAAGACACATCAAGGCCTGGAGAGGTTAGTGAGTTGGCAGGCTGGGGTAAAGGAAGGAGACTTCAAGCAAGGCTGGCATTGAGATTGTGGTGGTCGGATATCACAACTGCCTGGCAGCAGAGCACAGGATTGCAAGAGCTGGCCCACAGCTGCTATCTGCTACAGCACCAGGTAAGCTTCTTTACTAGCTAACCAGGCTTTATTCTGAAAGGTAATATGGTTAGGAGGTACCTCAATGAAAGCCTTCCAGTTTCAAGCCCTACACTAGCTTGTTTTCATGCTAACATTGCCCCTTTACCTGAACTTTCTTTTCTTTCTCTCTGATTTAATTTGCCTAATGCAGGTACAAATGGCAACTGCAGCCTGAACAGTGAAACTCTTCTGGTCTTTCTTTTTGTATACAGACCGGCTCTTTCTCTGATCCTAGTAATCTTACGTTGCAGCTTGTCACGGTTCCTGTCGATCTTCCTTCAGTGTGGGTCTCTGTATTCTGCGTGAGGTCCTGGCACGCAGGTATTCCAACTATGTTGCTCCACGCATCCTCAGGTTGCATATGCACTTGTCATAGCTGCCTTTTGTTAAAGCTCATTATAATGCTGGAAGGGCAGCATTACATGGTCGTCTAGCAGCACCAGTAACCGTTGCTTTCTTCCAAGGACACTGTAGTATCTTATAACAGTACCTCAGAAGATGGACTGGGGCATCCACCTTGGTGTTGTGGACAGCAGCACGAGCAGCACTTCAGTGCACCTGTATTATAAATACTCCTGAGTCTGTGCAGGGATCAGACCCTGCTCCTAAAGGCTGTGGTAGATAGCTTAGAGACTCCACATCCACCTAATATTGATCTAATGTTGAATAAACAGATATTGCAATATCTCTATAGCACTTGTGCCCAGACATGACAATGGTAGGACAATCAGGAGAGAGATAGAGAGTTGTTGTATGTGCTCCCTGGAATGGTGATTTGTGGTGGACTTGGCCAATTTTTCTGTTCAATGATAATTTACCAGCTCATGGCTGCTTATGTATGTATTCACTCAGTTTTTATCAGCTGAAACTTCTGAGTATCTGAGCCTCATGTTGCCTCCTCATTTCTGCTCTTCTGTTACTAAAAGGAAAAAAGTATTTTTAATAACTAAATTTGTTTGTTCATATTGTTTATTCAACTCTCATTCCTTACTGAGAGTTACTTAATGTCTTCTCTACTCTGTTGTGTAGGACAAACTAAAAACTGAGGCTGTCATACTCCACTGTGATCCAGAGAGGAACTGAGACAGCCAAGTAAATTATGCAAGCTGGAACATGAACAGCATCCAAAGCGCACAGTTGGAATTCCCCCTGGCACAGTAGCACTCAAAACCCATGCTGCACATCTGCAGTAACTAGAGGGTCAAGATCTCAGCTTTACTACGCATTGGGGAAAATGGACTTGCTAGTTTATTCTCACTAGTACTTACACCGGACTACCTGGCTTCTTGTGCTATGCTCTCACTATTGTAAGCTGAGAAAAATCCATGGTGTAAATATAGGAATGAGATTTTCTCAGAACTTAAGGCAGAAGTTCAACATGGGGTACTTTTCCTCTATTTAGTATGGAACTTAACTTTTATTTTAGAAGCTTCTATAAAACACACTTTTGAGTGCACTTGTGATCATTTGAAGTAATTGTAAATACTGCAGCAATTCTGCTAAGAGCAGTCAAAATATTTCATCCAAATTACGTGCTATGTACCTTCTGCTTTACCATAACATTGTCTGTGCTGTCAGGATGGGGCAGAATTTTTCATTTCCTGTCCTGAAAGCCTATTTAGGTCTACTGAACCCTGTTAAACAGATGTAGCATTTCACCCAAGAGCTGGTTGTGTTTCAATTCTGGATAAAGTGGTTCCTGTAAATAAGGCTTGCAAAATGCTTTCTGTCTGAACAAAACTATGGGCCAGTTTTTATTACATGCTATTATTATAATTATAGGATCTTCTGCTTAATCAGGATGTGCTTAATTAGGATAGCCATTTAATTGGGACATCTCCCAAGGAACCAATTTAGCTTAATGTTATTAGTACTATCTAATCAGGGCAGCTTAGGAAAAAAATTGCTTTTAAAAAATAAGACCCCAGCAGAGGAAAAAGATAAGCTGATGTTTTGCTGGTCTGATGCATCCAGTCCATTCCCTAAAGGTTTGGATTGCAGCACTGATCAAGCAGCTGCAGGGATGATCTCCTTAAAGTAACAGAAGATGAGCACCATCTTTCTGTTGTGAAAGTACCAGACACAGCCTTCAGCCCTGCTGGTGACTGCCATGTCCTTGCACCAGAATACCCTGGCAAATGAGACCCATGAACTTCATATTGTACCCAACAGGGAAAGAAGTCTCTGACAAATATAACTGGCAAAGCAGAAAATACTGCCACATCTTAATAATGAAGGTGTGTGTTTGCAAGGATATGAAATAAAGCAGCAAGTAACCAGTTTTAAAAGGAGAGTTGTTTAAACAGTGGTTCCCAATGAAACTGTTTGTCACTGAGCTGTTGTTCATATTTTGGTGTGGGGGGAAAAATATCGTTCTATCTTAGATTTTGAAATTAATGTTATTGTGGTTATGCATTCAGCATTGCCCAAAGAGACACCACCGCCAAACAAGCTAGAGTTCTAAGAAAAGATAGAAACACGCAAGTTAGGCCTAAATTTCAGTAAGTTCAAAGGTACTACTTTCTGTGATCAAACATAAGATGCCATCTTAGCCTGTGACCTGATGTGATCCCAGATGGGCAATATGTGCCTGCAGCTCAACTAGGGCAGAATTCGCAGTTTCAAATACTAGTGAGAAACTTTAAGTGGAAGAAGACAAAGCAGGGGACAGACTTCTGGTTAATGTAAATCGGTGACATCCTGTTGTAATCGGTGTTCATGCAACGAAGATTGTAGCTTAAGATAGCGAGATGAAGCAGTGATACATTTGCTTGGGCAAAGTGGAAGCACTGGAATAAGGTTTCCCAGAGAGGCTGCGGAATCTCCATCCATGGAGGTGTTCAAAACCAGTCTGGTCATGGTCCTGGGTAACTCACTTATTGTAAATCTGCTTGAGCTCAGGGGTTTGACAAGATGACCTCAACAGATCCCTTCCAAACTCAGCTGCTCTGTGATTCTGTGAAGGTTCTGCTCACAGTCCCCTCAGTATGGGTAAAGAACAAATCCCGAGACTGAGGGTTTAGTTAGGCACACTGTCGACTTTGGTGAAACTGGCTTAAGAAACCACTGTCCCCAGTGTTTCCCCCTCCTCTGCTTTTTCCCATGCTGCAAGGTCACTGTGTCTTTACTTGTGGTGATATAACTATTTATAAGGCCACAATGTTAACTGGATCAATGATAAAACAAGGTTAAAAATAACAAGTTTTCTTTTTTTAGAATGTTTATATTTTTTTGGTGAGTTATTTTTAAATGCATGTCAGTTCAACTGTCCGGTTTCCAGCTCTGCTGGGACATACTGTCACAGCACATGCAATGATGAACAAGTGGATGGGGAGAAAGCTGGGAAGAGGCCAGCATGATGCCTGGATGCAACATATTGTATAGTTGCACGCTGACTTACACTGTCTCTCATTGAAAACAGGAATAGCTGTTACTTGATGTTAATGAATTAAAAAAAATTTGGCCTCTCTCTTCAGCTGACTGTACCTCTTGGACACTCTTCATATGGGGATAGGCAGAACATACAAAACTAGGTATGTTTTCTTTAGGTGCAGTTGAGGAGGTCTAACAGTTAACCAAATAGGAATAAAAATTGCATAAAAGTATATTCATTAAGTTCTGCACAGGTACATGTTCCTCAGGGGCTGGATGGCTCATTAGTACTACAGAGCCTGCAAAAGATGAACTCATTCAAACTAAGTTAATTATAAAACTAAGTGACTCTTCAAGAAGGGGAATTGTTCTAATTGTGTGACTGCCTGTCCTTATTCGGGTCACCTTATACAGCCCCATCTCTTTTTCAGTGCTCTTACTCCCTGAGACTATTCTGGATAGAGATGCTGGGGCTGCAGTTTTCAGAGATTCAGGTACAGTTAAGATGGAAGCGGCTTATTGATTAGTGTGCTGCTGTAGGATCGGGTTTGACATCTTCTCAGTTACAAACTCCCTGCATGACTTTGGCATATCACCTTGGAGCTGAATTTACTATTAGATTTAGATGGAGCTTGGGCACCTATATTCCAAAATGGGATCTTCAGAATTCTCCCTAACCTTAGACTTCTGCACTTTCCTGATCCACGTGAAATCCTGCTGTGGCCATGTCCAGAATCCTTTCAGTCTCATCACCAACGATGAGCTGTTCACCTTCCACCTTTCCGGTCCCTGCTGCTGCCTGCAGAGCAGGTGCTGCCCAGCCTGTGTGTCCCTGAAGGCCTGCTCCAGTAGATGTGCATCAGCAGCTCTGGCAAGGCAATGCCCTTCCCCTGCACTCCCACACGACAGCTGAGTAGCTGATGTATGTGCATGCGAGACCCTTCTTCCCTGAGGATCTTCCACAGCAGCAGAGAGCCGTATTTGTAGCACAGACAGATAAGCAAAATTATCTGCCTGTGCTTTCAGGTCTCTGAAAAGAGAAGGATAAGGTGCAAACCTATTTAATTTGTTAGTGCATTCTGTTCCCAGGAGTTAATTATCTGCACATCATTGCTGTCTCCTGCGGCAAAGAGCAGTGCTGTGTGCCGGCAGCACTGACCGCCTCTGCATATCCACGCATGTGCTGGTGGCATGTGGGAAAACACCCAGCGGTGTTCAAGTCAGTGTGCTCCTGCAGCTGGAAATCGAGTTCCCTGTAGCTGCCTGCACTTAACTTGTACGATGATGGCACTGGGAGGCCTGGAACTCATTGTGGAGGGTGCTGTTGGTAGTTATTCATAACTAATGCATGTTAACAGAGGATGCAATACAGATATTCTTTCCTAAGAGGGCAGTGATTTGTAAACCTCTATTAAAACACTTGACAGTGTTTTCCTGAATAGATATTATAAATGCTATTTTTAAAAAAGTTTGATAAAGAATGGATGTTTCTGGAAGCTGGTACTACTTACTGGCCCCGTATCTCTTATTAATTTTTATTTATTTATAAAAGGAGATATTAAACATCATTTGCTCTTAGTATAAACCACTGCGATGCTTATTTTAAGTGTGCTTATCAGTGGCAATTTTCATTCCCTAAATATAATAAGAGACTATGGAGACAAAAATGAATGCAGCCAGTCTAGCTGATGGCTGAATCATAATAGCATCAATTGATTTGTTTCCAGGTCTAAAAAAAAACTAATAAAGACTTTACGTAATCTCCTAGATACAAGACAATTAAGGTTAATGTCTTAAATCTGTTCCTTATGCTCAAATACTCTCTCTGTACACACAGATGCCTGTTACTACCTCTTTCATGAGAATTCTATTTGTAAAAAGGGATACTGAGTTAAGCTGCTTGAAATAAAGGCACATTCCTCCTTGTTATACTCTTAGCTGTTCTGCACTCCACAAAATCATACTGTTTACTTACAGCCCAGTCACAATACTGTATTTGTGTGCTTTATGGTGTTTATCATTATTGTACTGTTTCTTTATGTTTTTTCTAGTGAAGCTAATGCATTTACTTAGGAAGTACTGCATAGTAGGAAGTCTAAAACTAAGCTACTTCTATTCCTGACGTAGTTTCAAGTAAACAAATTTTTTTACTGCATTCAACCTGTTTGCAGAACGAGGGACTGTTTTTCATCCTTGTAAGTTGTTGCTTGGAAATTGTCAAAGTAAAAACGTAGTTTTTCTTAATGAATGGTTTTTAAAATGTATCGTGTGCACTTGTTCCATGGCCCAGATCCGGAGAAATTATATGGACTTATGATTCATCTTACATATTTTAATCCTGGAATGCTTAGCATATTGTTCGAAGAGATTGCGGTTTGTGGAAAACTAATCAGTGAAAATGTTTGGAAGCTTCCAGGCTTCTCTGCCCTGCTGTCTGTAAGCAACTCGCCCAGACACAGAATGCAACCGCGCTGCTGTGAAGCTTTCCCTTGCAATGCATGGGGAGAATACTCATCCTGTTAAGAGCCACGTTTCATGGATTATTTTTGAGGGAGAGGAACTTTATTAGCAGTTTGTAGGTTTAATAGCAGACCTTTTGGTCTGCTAGTGAAGATCAGCTTGCTTGGTGTGAGGCTGTGCACGCCTGAGCGCGCTGTGCCATGCCAGACCTCTGTGCTGGCTTGTGGAAATGCGGGTCCTTGTGGAAGGACACTTTGAAACTTGTGACAGTGTAGCTGTATTTCTGATGAATGGAGTTAGGTACACACTGAATTTTAAATGGCACTGGTGTTGTCAGATGATTTAATCAGCTTTAAAAGTCTTAACCAAGGTGCCAACCAGCTTCTGTTGTCTTTGAATCCTGTGAGCCTTCCCAAAACACAGGCCTAGGGGCTCTGTGCACATTATGCTCCTGTGTATTTGCCGCTACTTTAAACAAAACTCTGCTTGACTGTATTGATCCCTGTGAGTTTAACACACATACTGAGGAGTCCAGAACTTTCCAGCGTTTTTCATCTCTTTCTCTGCTGTGAATGCAGTGTGTTTCAGAAAGTGGTTACATTGGTCTTTAGGACATCAGGAACTCTTCTAAGATCTGTTTGGAAATGAAAGAAATACTTGGCACATGTAATTACTTTTAGTCATTAAGTCAACCTATCAAGTAGATGGATCAATGCTCATTACCTCACTACAGACATGGCATGGGATACGCGCATTCTACATGCAGTCATCCTGTAACAAAATGGAATAGGGACAAATATTTATGACTGATGGAGTAGCATTTGCCCACTAGCTGCTGATAGGGAGGCTTTGTATTCCTATAGTCTGGATAAGGAACTCAGTAATTCATAAGCTAAAATTATTACATTCGAAGGACAGAAATTTTTACCTGGGGCTTTAAGAACAAAACTTTTTAAGAGCTAAGGTGCAAGGCTTTTGTTCTGGATGTCACCATAGCTTTTGATTGGCAAAACCTGTCTTTCTACTGCCAGAAGATGCATCATTATGCTGTGTGTACATTTGTGATGTTCTACAAAAAAAATACTTATTCATGTTATTATTTTATCACCATGTCTAATATAGCTCATCATATTTTGCCAAAAACGTGCAGTGCTGTATTTTGTGTACCATGACTACGTTTTTTTTAGTGTTGTAGGTGGTAACGTGTATTATAGTTGCTATTGAACAAAGTGTTTTCTATCATATGGAATGAATACCATAGCATCACTTAACTGCACATTTTTAATAAATGGGTCGTAGGGTTCCATTGATTTAAGTTCTAAAAAAAAATCTCTGGAATCTGGTTTTACCTCAGGTTTCCATTATATAATCTCTGCACTGCTACTGGGCTTCATGTTTACTAAGCATTTGTTGGAAGGGCAACAAAACAATTCCGACAAAAGCCTAATGACCATTGTCTGGCTGGAAAAGACATTATACAAAGGTATAAATCTCAAGCTTATTCTACTCATGACTTCCTGAGTTCAGAGAGGTGCCTTTGTTAAAGCAAACTGAGAAAGTGAGGGAAGGTCATAAAAGCTACGTGGATGTTGATGCTCATAAAATATAAACTCAGGTTAGCCACGGCACTAAGCAACAACAATTTCAAATGAAATCAATACTGGCCTGAAAATCAGGCTAGTATTTCATGAATTGAAATTTGAAGAGAATGGCCTGTAATGAAATATCAGGTGATCTTGTGAGAAGAGACACAGGTCAAAGTAAAAGAATCCCTTAAGAGGTCCTTAAGATGTGATGTCTTAATTTACAGTAAGCTCCATTAGACTGTCAGGCTTCATATGTGTGTGTGCACTGCATTTGCAAAGAGCCAACCCACAGCGCAGACCCTGCCTGCTGCCACAACATCTCTACCAACCGCTGGTGATGATCATGTCGCACTTATGCCATACAACAACACGCCAGACAGGCAGCAGATAATGCCATTGCACTCCTTGTATGTGTCAACGGAGTAAACCTAACCTGGTTATAGCACAGGCTGTGGTCACCTCTAGTACCTTGGTTTAGTTTCTGTTGAGGCAGGTAACCCAAGTCAGAGACGTTTACCAATTTTAACACACAGTGTTTCTGAGGTTCAATAAAATTTTGATAGATGTCCCACACTGGTTTTCATCTTCTTGGAGGTCTTCATTGCTTTCTGCTTGGCATTCTGGTCAGAGTTCAGGACAGCGTGCTGCATAGGACCCAGTTTCCTGTGCAATTTGGGAAGCCTGTGAAGCTGAGCTGAGTGCTGGCATCACAATATTCAAGTGTCCTATGCTGAATTTTTGACACTTAGCCTGTCCTCTCCTCAGCTGGCTGTGCTGCACCATTGTCTGTCCTTAGGAATAATGCCTCAAGCTATTAACCCTTCTTATACCAACAGCTCTTATCATACAGTATAACTTATTTTCTCTTGATAAACTCTAGTTGAGAACTAAATCTTATATACTTTATACTATGAACAGTATTATGCCATTTTACAGACGCAGGCAGAGAGTGAAGTAACACAGGCAACATTTTATTTGTTATTATTAAACTCCCCATAGCATGCCACTTATACCACAGCAGTAAGTTGTTTTCCTGCTCTGAAAACCTTACTATCTTCTTACAATTTGTCACAAGAGGCAGGATTATAAAACCTTTTGTCTTTAAAAAAAAAAAAAAAAAGGCAGGGTTAGGTCTTAGAATTGTATGATACATGATTTACACAATTCCTGCATATTTCCCCAACACTGCTTTTGTAACTCAGCAGCAGAACTTTGTAAAGAGCGTACTCCAAAGCATCACTGTATACAACGAACACCAAAATGCTTGAGCCATCTTAGATATGGCTCTTACTTGCTATTTACAAATGGGTAAGACATATGTAAGCTCTTTCTGTTCTGTTACCCTCTGCTGTGACTAAAGAGCCATAGCCCTCCTTGATTGCATTAAAGCCTCAGAGTGACAAATAAAATAGCTCTTTCAACCATGGAGGCATAATTGCACCCAGCCCTTGTGCCTTTGCCTTCAAAGGGAACAGTTGCTAGAGCAGTTCTTAAAAACTAGCGGCATAATATCCTCTTCTGCATTTCTGCACAGCTGCATAAGCCTTGATGTCCGCACAGAAAGAAGCAGCAGTGATTAAGGCAACTTTCCTGTTACAGCCGTTTGTGACAGCAGGGTGCCTAGTGTGTAAATAAAAACCCAGCTTACATGTGCCATAAATATTTACTCCTTTGGAGCTTAGATGATTTTTTTTCTGGGTGTACTCTAAAGTTTATTTAGTTACCTAGGGAATTTTAGAGGATGAAAAACATGTACCTCAGGATGGTATGTAAGTAGATGGATAGGCAGCAGCTGGTTGGGAGTTTTGAGGATCTGTATTTTTGCAAATAGATATATGGGTGCGGTTTGGTGGCTTTTACTCTTTAAATCCTTTACTTTATCCAGTCCAAAGTCTGTTAGCAATAAACAGTACTTGACTCCACACTTGGCACTTCCCTTAATCACTAGAGGAAGATACATCCGCTTGTGTCTGTCTGTGTTACTGTAAAGTTGGATCTGCTCGCTTTACATATTTACTTGTGATCATGGATACAAATGGCCACATGAATTACAGTTAAACTAAGAGTCAGACCCCACTGATATTTCTACCCTTTGCAGGAAGAACTGGGACCTGATGCACAGTGCGGATGCATAGCTCTAGCGGCATCCTGATGTCAAGACGTTCATCAGAGAACGTTCATCAGTGCTCTATCATAAAGCAACAAAGACATGTTCATGGAAGTAAAAATTCTAAAAGTAATTGTGATTCCATTTAAGACACTGGTGCTTGAAAAGTTGTATACTTAAGATCTTCTATATGCACATCTAGCAGAGTATTCTTATGATGGCTTGGCATGCATCTTAGTTAATTAAATGTTGGAATTATAACAAATGCAGGAAATTGGCAGAATTACTCAAGGCTACTCTGATGATATTGATTCTAAATACAAAAACGCTACAAAGTTTAAGCAGTATTTAAGCTCTGATAATATCACACATTTTTGCTATAAATCACGTTGATGAGGAGGAGTTACTGTGTTTTGTACTACTCAGCATCGGATGGTTGTATCAGCTCTGTTTTCAGTTACAGTAGCAAATCCAAACTGCAGATAAGATAAAATGAGAGTTCTCTTGTTCTGTGTTTCTAATAGACTCAACATCCAGTCTAGGCATGACACTGCCTACAAACAAATGGAGAAACAACTTCTCATCATACTGTGGCAAGTAACAGAGAAAAAAAAGTAGAAGTCTGTTTGAAAGAAGCAAAAATGTCTTGCCAGATAAGTGAGGCAGATACAAAAGGTAATCTCACATGAACTGTCTTACTGAGGTATGCAGGTTCTGCTCAGAATTAGAAGGGCGGTTGCATAAAAATGCCTTCTGCCTTAAGACTCTGCACACAAAAACTCAAGTCCAAACTTGAAGTTTTCCACCAGTTTCTGTGCACCCAGCTCACGGCAAGGGATTAGCTCCCATTTCCGACAGCTGAGGATATGATCTCGTACTTGTTGGTGGCTCTTGCTACCTTATAGCATAAAGTTTTTCTCTGTCCTGCAGATACTCTGTCCAGTGTCCATACTGAATGTCAGACCACAGCATGGGAAGAATTTTTTACTCACCTAATTATGTACCAATCTGCCTAATCAGAGAGCTTCCAGCTAAGGGTTTTCTAGCTGTCTGCATGACTATATATTGGGATAGCTTCAACTCAATGCAAACCCATTGACTACAATGAGTTACGACTGCTTGTTGTAGCATAATTCAGGGTAGAAATTACCTCAGGTGGTCACCTAGTCCAATCTTCTGCTAAAGTTAATTTAACAACTCAGATTAGAACATGCTTCCAAAGGAGACCTAGTTAGTCTCCTTTTTACACTTGCTGCCTTTATTGGTTTTTCAGTCCATTCCTCAGCATGGGCTTCTTGCGTGCACCTGCTTCCTGGTTTCTCAGTAGTCACTGGGCAATGTCTCTGGCTCCAGAGGTTAAAAATTAGTTTATGGTTTGTAGGTATTGTGGACAAAGACTAAAAATACCACAGATGTGAAAAAGCATGACCCTCACTTTAGTAGACCAATTGACTATACTACTTATTTACACGTAGCTTGCCTTCAAGGTATGTGTCTCCACCTGATCTGGATGTCATTTGTGTATTTGCATTGGCGTCCTACTGATTAGTTGGAATTTCAGCTCAATGTTTGTTGCTGATGCCAGTGAGTGGGACTGGTATCTGACATCTGGTTTTATTTTAACGGGAAACTGAAAGCCTCTGTGCATATGCTTATTTCTTGGGACCATACCCATTCTGGAAAGACACGGTTTCTACAAACGTGTTTTCATGCCCGTTCTGACCTTCTGAATGAGATGCTTTGCAATTACAGTACCAAGAAGCTGCTGAAGCAGAAGTGATATCTTGCTACCAAGACCTAGAACAACTCCAGTAATCCAGCCACCTTGTACCATCACGACATGCAGTTTTACCATTGCAGAGCTTTGTCACTGACAGCAGCAGG
>NW_009649187.1:4284504-4342110 GCF_000708025.1 Charadrius vociferus
AGCAGGAATTAAAAAGTCAACCAGACTAGTTTCCATCTAGAATTGTGTTTCATTTGTGTGTATTTGCTTAAAAATAGTGCCCAGCATGTTCTCAATGTGTTTCAAGAGTTTAATCCACTGAGTAACATTTCCATTTGCCACCATCCCTCAATATGTAACTGTCTTCTTTACGTACTAGGGTCGTTGTTCTGTGTCCCCACTTGTAGAGGCAATGGCTATTCACAAGCCTATATGACAGAGAAGTTTCGTACAAGCGTCCAGCTCTTTGATGTGAACTAGATCCACTGAAATACTACTGTTACCTAATGGGCTGTGAGAGCTGGTAAAGCACAAAAAATTATATATTTACAAATCTCTGTTTCACTGGTGTGTCAGCTGTACATAAAAATCTTACTAATACTGAAAAACTGAGTGAGTCTTCTCTAATGGCAACTTTTTGGCAGCCTGCAGTGCTGAAACTGGAAGTCTGGGTTTCCGCCGCAGCCATGTGAGCTCGGCTGATGAACCCCATCTCAGTCCACGTACAGCCACAGCTTAGTTACTGATCTGTTAGAGCAGCTGTGTGTACATCAGCCCAATCTCCTCAATGTCCGTACCATCTCAAATGGCATGAACAACTTGTGTACCAGAGGAGCTACTGTATGTGTTTATGACCCTCCTTTGCCTGTTCTTCCAAAAATCAGGCAGTAATGGGTTCCTGTTCACATCCCAGCTATGGCATCACCAGTTGCTTTTTATACCTACAGGTAATAATTGGTGTGTGGTGTCAGTGCACCCCTCTGAAATGTTTTCTGCTAGCTAGATAGAATTATGTCTGCAGTTCAACATCAGTGAGCCCTTGGAGATTTCAGTCTGCATGGTGGATAAAGGCAAATGATCGTATTCTTCCATTGATGCAGTTACTGAATTATGCTGGCAGCTCAGAATCAGTGACTTCACTTCTTTTTTGAAGTTGCTGTTTAGGAAACCATAGATAACAGGATTGACACAGGTGGAAGCCATAGCTACCAGGTGGCACAAGGAGAAGATCAGATTGTGGTGGCAAGGTGAAATGATTTTGTAATTCCAGTCCACAATTGTGTTGAAAACATGCAGTGGTAGCCAGCAAACAGCAAAAGCAGCAACCATTGATGCTAACAAAATATTTATCCTTCTCAGCTGAACTGCTCGGTTGCTGTATTCACTCTTCTCAAACATGTCCTTTCTCTTCTGTAGACGCAAGTAGATACGTAGGTAGCAAAGTATAATGAAGAACAGTGGGATGCAATATTGCAAGAGCAGTAAAGTGGTAGTGTAGATAAGTCTGTGTTGCTCAGAAGGCCACGAATCGATGCATATGGCCTTGTCAGTGGAAAAATTCATTATGTGTGAGAGCTGCTCATACAAATCATTAGACAAGATGGATGTGGTCAAAAAGGGCAGTGACATGAGACATGCTAAAGTCCAAATTACTCCAATTCCTAGGTAGGCTTGGGAGATACTTGGCCTCCATCCAGTTGGGTTTATGATGAGCTGGTGTCTTTCCAGAGCAATAAGGACAAGGGAAAGAATTGACACTGTCACAGATGTGCACTGAGTGAAAGACATCATTTTGCACATGACTTCCCCAAATATCCAGTAGTCCATCATGGTGTAAACAACAGTGAAAGGCAGACAGACAAGACACATAAACAAGTCTGAAATTATTAAGTTGGAAATTAAGATGTTGGTAACATTGGCCTTTTCCTTCTGCCTGGCGATGACAGCAATCAGACAGATGTTTCCCACAATGCCTAGGACAGTCTCCAAGCTGTAAGAGGTGGCCAGAAAGACAGTAAGGTCAGTGATGTTCCTGCACTGATTAGAAATGTGTGCAGAGAAGCTTCGATTTGAGTTCAAGTTCTTAGTGTTCACAAAAGGAAAACCGTCATTAACAGCTCTTGTCTTATTCATCTTGAATCCCAAAATGTTTATCCAAAAAGGTGATAGTCAAACAGAATCTGGGTCTTCTGGGGCCAGTCTAAAAAAGGTTTTATCTCTTCTGTTTGGCCGTGGAAGATATGGGTATATCTGCAACGAAAAAGAAAAAAGATTGCTTAGATATGCTACAAGAAATTAGCCAAAAGTGTACTGAGGGAGACAGGGAAGCAAACGTTAATGATTCCGTGTATCTTTTTCAGCAACCTTTTATATAGTTTATTAGATCATAGAATGGAACCATTTGCTAAACTGTGGTATGGAAGTCTGTGCAACTATTGAATTGTGACTGTATTTACTGGTTGTGAGGTTATCCCATGGATTTAAGATGTTCTTAACTTCATCGTTTAACTCAGTGCAGTATTTTGATTATCACTAATACAGTAGAGTGGTGTTTCAAGAAAGTTGGATCAAAACATGCTTGGGGGTAAAAATTGTGTGTAATTCTGGTTTTGCAAGGTTCTGATCCAAAACTGAGCAGAAGACATGTTGTGGGGCTGCATTTACCTTCAACAAACTGAAAATCAATGTGAAAAGAAAGTCATATTGGGTGCATAAAGCCAACACTAAAATATCTTATGTGAGTTAATCTGTGACATGCATTTGTGATCGCAGCCAGAACCCACATTTTCTTGAGACAATCACCATGCAAAAATTTAGGCTCATAGCCTCAGGAGGGATAACATGGGACAATTTTGAAGAAGTCTAGAAAAATTTAAAACCCTTTTGACATTTTCCAGCTTCTACATAGTTGTGATAGGTCATGGGAACTGCAGTCCAAATTCCCTGCTTCCCCATTCTGGATGAACTCCAGTACCCGTGAGGCATTGATGTCTCCCCCTGGGTGTCCCATGTGGCCATCATAGGGTTTATCAGAAATACAGTTCAGTCTCTGGATTTTGGCTTTAAGAGTGGGTGATTTTGACAACCTCTCTTAATTCCTTATGAAAAGCTTCTTAATGATTCTTCTTCAGCATAATTTTGCTTTTTTTAACCAAGAGAATTCAAGTGCTGTAATAGTATGTGCTGTCTCCTAGATGCTGTTTCTGCACAGGCAGATGGCTCCGCTTCTTAGCCACTGATGCAAGCCCTGAGCTGGGATTTTCAATGGGGTCTCAGGGAGATGAACCTACAGAGTTAATTTAGGCTGCATCCTTTCAGGAATCTCAGCCATAGGACTACCTGAACTCTACCAGTGGCTCCTGAGAGGCTGTCATGATCTGCCACAGCAGATCCTGCTTTATAATCCTGGCTCTGGAGTCCAAATCCTCTATGTTCAGGAATCAAAGGAAAAAAAACAAACTGACTCTGCTGGGAGTTCTCCTCAGGCCACAGTCAGTTACATGCTGTACAAAGGCGTGTAAAGTGAAAAGTAAATAAATACTTGGGGAATGACACTATTTACCCATTGCTTGCCACTTTCCTCAGCAATAAAATGCCACTCAAACAAGTTTGTGGGGTTGTGAGAAACTTCTGAGCTTCAGAAAAACAACTGGTCAAGATATGAATACATAAATAAAATGGTATGGTGAGTTTATCACTTTGAGTAGTATTTACTGCTGAGCAACTCTATGCATAAAGGTAACCAGTACTGTACAAAAAAGTGTCTACCACACTACAGTTTTTTTCTTTGCCTTGTCTTTCTACTTATGAATTCTATTCTGTGCTTCTTGAGATGTTGCCTTTCAGGAATTAACAAAAGCAATAGTATACAGTAAATAAAAAGGTGTTTCGGGATTGTTGCTCTGCTTGATTAGCAAAAATTAGTACAGTCAAATCTTTTGTTGCTTTGCTGGATCTGTTGATTTGTCTATCCATATCTATTGTTTCAGACAGTGAAGAGTGTCACACAAGTGAAATAGAGTGAGCTTTTCTTCTTCTTGTTCTCTCATTTCCTCAGTCATTTAAACTTCATTAAAGAGGGCAAAGGAAATTTTCTGAATTGTGGACATAGGTATGACTCTGTTCACTCACTTTCATGTTATTACTTGGCTTGTGTGAACTGATTGATTTTTTTTCTGGAACTAAAAGAAAAGGCAATGATGATGTACGGATTGCGTGGTCACACATGGGGAGTGTTGGTGCAGGGAAGAGTATGTTTCAGCATGAAAATAGATATAGAATGAAAAAACATCAACCACCCCGTTAACTTTAAATGAGTGCTGACCAGTGGAGATACTGCATATGAAACAGAGCAAAGGCATTAGCAGGCTGCAATATTATGTGGTACAAGTAAAAGGAGCCCAGTCTTGGCATTTGGACAGGACAAACAGACTCTGCTGTAAATGAAGAGATGAGGGTTTTACTACAGTACCAGCCCCCTGTCCTTAGCTACAGTATCCTTGACAACAAACACATGGTTCTCTCTTGTTGCTTTAAAAATGTGTGCTGAGTTATTACAAACATCTGTGCCCCACAGAGTAAGCTCTCTCAAGAGTCCCAGACACTTTTGGACATGCTGAAGCGTCTAATGCTGAGGACAACGACTAACATTGAAGCAAAAAAAGATGGTAGTGGAGCCACCTGAAAAGTGGAAGCCAGATCCCACAGTTTTAAGAGGAACGTTCCCAAGAGGAATGCCAAGGGCAGAGTGTGGCTGTGCATATGGCAAACATGGTGGAGATAAAAAGCATCTCTGAAAGCTTTGCAATGCATTTTGTTGGGCTAGGAGCTCCCTTTCTTTTAACAGGTTGCATTTCGTGGTGTCTCTCACAAGGTGACTGTCAAGGACTTCCTGGGCATTCGTTCTGATGGTACTGCCCAGAGGTAAATGAGGAATTATCACCTTCATCACAGATAAGGGGACTGAGAGAGGGAGGGGAGACCTGAGTTGCCCAGTGTCTCAAGGGAACCTGTGGTGCACTATGCAGTACTTAAAACTGCCTGCCAACCCAATGTTTTGGGAAAAATCAGAGCCTAGATCACCTAGGTCCACAGTTCTCTTTACCTCTTATTCTGGCAACCATAGTATAAAAAGCAGTTTCAGAAAAATAGAAAAAAAAAAAAAATGTTGTGGTGACCTTATACTTATGTATCCTTTTATGGTACCCTTGGGTGGCAGATTCTCAAGGCCAGTAACTGCCAAAAGCTGTGTTATCTGAAGGTGTTTTACTGCTATTCAGATTGGTCTAAATTAAGAGACAGTTATAAGCAATGTGCACACATTCTGTTTAGACACTTGAATCAAAAGTTAGCTAATCACCAATGCAGTGGGAAAAAAGTTGTTAGTCCTCTCACTGTGTTGAAGGTTTGTTAATTACCTAGTAAAATATGGTGAAAACTTTATGGGCTAAAAAACCCCCAGCTTTTGTCTCCAGAAAGTGAAGCAATACTTACTTGGCTTGTAGAAGTAAAAAGCATGCCTCCTAAATCAGTTTGCTGAGGGAGTGGGGGAAAAGTTGGATAGGTTTTGTTTGCTTGTTTATTTTTAAAGAGGAAAAAGTAATACTGTTCGGAACCCTTAATGAACTTCAGGAAAGTGGTCAGTAACAAAAGCTAACATGCTCAAAAAGCAAGGGTTTTCTTCTCTAATTGAGGCAGCATGAGATCGTTTCTCAAAGTGAGTGTCACAAAAGTCTGCAGCGAATTAACAGGATACAGAAGAAAAAAGAGAAGGAGCTTTCAGATTTAATCATAGTTTAAGTTAAATTCCCCACTTACACCTTCTAGAGATGTTCATCACTGCAGTCTGCGGTGGAGGCAAGGAAGAATAGCAGGCAAGATATGAAGGGTTTTTCTTGCTGAGCAACACAGCCTTCTAAACAAACAAATGTCACTCAGGTTGTCTCAAGAAAAGGAAACCAGCTATCACTAGTCAGCTTGAAAGCTTTACCCCAAGGCTATCCTGTATTTCCTGGAAAAAATCATCAAAGGACAGGGAATTCTGCAGAGATGGTCAGGGAAGAAAATGAAACCCTCAGTGGGTTTGAGGGAGACTGCTAGACAAGAAGTGGTCCTAAGGAGTTAATGCACTACTGCCCTTTTGTGAGACCTCTGGACTTGAAGACATTCCATGAAAACCTCTCTAAAACTTTTCCTGGAGATGCGATAAAGCAAGGGACTGCTACTGATGCTGTGCTCTATGTGCTCCCTGGGAAAAGCTGGGTCACTCTTGCAAAGCTAACCTTGATCATTCCCTCCCTGTAACTGACAACCAGTCTCCATAGTTGTGATGGGCACTGTGGATCAATTTCCACTTCAGACATAAGTCAAAGAATGTTGGCAGTGTTTGGCTTAATTATCTGGTACTCAGAAGCAATTTCTTATCTGGCTCAGAACTTAACCAGTTGCTCAAGCCATGTTTGCTGCTTTCAGTCCATAAGACTTCCTAAGAGAAGGGATTCCTAAAGACATTAAGTGATTGTATTACTTATTTAAAGAGTTATAGCAATTAACTGCAGTAAAGCAGCTATTGTCTGCCTCTTATAAACTACAAACAAAGAGGCAGTGGAAAAGTTTAACAGGACTATGAAATTCATGCTGCAGATATTAATTGAGGTGGTGGTGACTGATGAACAGTGGTATCCCCTTTTTGCTGGCAGTGGCATTACCTCAGTAAAATAGATCTGCCCTGTTTAGCCTTACGTCCTAGAGAAAGGTTAAAAAATCATTTGGCTATCATTATAGGTTCCCAGGAAGGCAACGCTTAACTGGAAGAGGAAACCTGCCACTGAGCGTGCACAGACATCCCACAGCAATGGTAAATCCATAAGGGATTTGGTACAATGAAATTTAAGGTGGATTCTTCATCTTTGTTTAACTCCGTGTTGCAAAAAATATTGGGAGCAACTATCTTAAGTCACTGAAACAGTTATATATGTTAAAAATTTCTAAAGCCTGCGTAATTAGGGTATAGAACAAGTTGTATGTATTACGTCTACAAAACTGGGAGATGGTATAAATACCCAGGGAAGTGAATATCTCTCCCCCTCACATCTACAGATTTTCAGAAGGAAACCTTTCAGAGGGTATGAACTTATATTACGAGTTAACCTTCTCTGATCCTGCAGAAATCAGGGAAGTTTTACAAAAACACGTACTCCAACTTTTTATTTTCTGGTTAAATTGATAACAATCTTACCAAAGACACAGACCCAGCTCACAAAGACAAAATATGAGTAGCAGGTCAGGACATTGGAGAATGGTAGTTAGTCCCGGATTCCTTAAGAGTAAAGGCCATTCTGACTTGTCCTGTACCCAAGAGAAAAACCCAATATTTTAACAAAGGTGATCTTTACTAAAGGAGGTAGGGAATCCATAAATCATTGCAATGGGTACCTTAGGAGACAGCCAGTTAGGATATCTGGTGAGTGACCTGATGGGTACTGCCAGAAGCTGCATGGGTTGGGTGAGAAATGAGTCTTGGGAATCAGGAGATAAGAAGTGTTTTCCAGTGACCAGTGGTAACCAAGAAGACTTTCTGTCACACAGCAAGGTGGCAAGGAGCATACCTGAACCCCAAAGATCCCCCAAGAAGCTTCCATCTCCCTCTTGCACCCTGAAAGGTTGCAAAGCTCTGCTCAGTAGATACAAGGGTTGGGGCTTTCATGACAAGTCAGACTGGATCCATTTGTCAAACTTTGACATTTGTCACCTGCTTTGGTGGAAAATGCTGGTTCAATGACCCATACTCTGTGAACACTTCATGAAGCTGAAAGATGTCTCTTCAAATGCTTTTTCTGAATCAGATGGAGGAGTGAGAACCCAGACAATCATTGGGCTCCATTGGGTTAAACACCAGGTTTAGTATCATCATCTCCTGTATAGTGGTCCAAGCCCTTAGGTTTACTAGCAAAAAGATCAATTGATTACGATTATTTTGTTTCTAATGAAACAAAATGTTCCATTCATACCAAAATAACTTCTTTTTTTTTTTTTTTTCATCTGAAAATGCCTTCTTTCCCTCAAAAACATCCAGTCTTTCAAAACTATATGTTTAATGTTTTGGTTCAAGCAATGGCTGATAAAAGCGATTGTTTGCACAACTTTAATCAAAGCTGAATGGTAAACAGCAAAGGCCTCCCTTGTTTTTATAACCCTTCTTGCCAAATTATTACCATTAATAATTACATTAATGTTTATTAAGGTGGTATTAAAAAACTATTTGAGACTAGGTCCCCTTGTGCTTGGTGCTGTACAGGTCTCGAGGAGCAGAAAAGTCTCTCTTGATGGAGATGGTCAAAAGCTTAAAAAGCGTACAAAGAGAACAAAGTATTTATTACTGTTTTCCTTGCCTTGTGACTGGATTCAGAGCACTTTGATTATAGTGGACTTTGGATCAAGTTCACTTAATATTTCTGCCCTTGTTTCTGTATTGCTCTAAAACCACAAAGAAATCTACAATGTTTTCGTGGAACTGAAGGACAGTGCAAGAATTCTTTACTTTTAGGAACTGAACATGCACAAAGCCTTTCAATCCATGGCTTCTCTTGCATTTAAATTTCATGTCCCTGTCAATATCAATGGATCAATTTTAGAATTTGAATGCATATTGAATGCTTTTCATTATCTCCTGTTTACCCTAACAGTTAAATGAATGAAGAATCATAACTGAACTGTTTGTAATCCGTATTCTTATGCTCTTCTAAAAACTTGTTTCTTTATCTTAATCTAGCAACTTCTCAGTAACTCTCCCTTAAAAGTCTCTGATATATAACTCTTGCCTCGGATCTTAGGTAAAGTTTCCGGTGAATCCTTACTTAACATTTTCTGATCAGAAATCAGTCATTATCCAAAGCAGAGGAAGCTTTGAGCAGAAAGGGAATTGGCAATGATGGCATCAGCTGTCAGTCACACAAGTGAAAGTACAATAAAATTTTACATCAAAAGTGATAACTTTAACAAAGAGATCTGAGCTCTTATCAGACTGAAAAAGACAATTTAGAAAAATCTTACCTTTTACTGACTGAGAAAGTCCCTGCCCTTGCTGCACATTTCTATCTTGGAAGAAGGAAGGAATGTTGTAGCAGCAAAGTAAGGTCTTCTGTGTTTTAGCAATCCAGAAGAGAAGCTCTCTTCACTGTTTCTGTAGGTAATTTGGATGGCATCTCTCTCCCTCTCCCTCTCTCTTCCCCCCCCTTCCTTCCCTCCCTTCAGCTTAGCTAATGAGTTCTGCTTTATGGTTATGGTCTGACTTTGGAATTCTGGCTCCCTCTGCTGTTACATAAATATAGAAATTCTACAGATACTTGAGAGGAATAGCAACTTCAGGGAAGAGCTATGAAGCTATCTGAAGCACGGCATGCACCCGTGCTGCACGCAAGCATGTACCTGAGTGGAAGCACACTGAAGCAAAGGGACAAAATACGGGAAAGGAGCTTAACCCTGTTCTCCTTGATGAGGCAAGATTTCTTTAGAGTTCCAAGAGGATTTTGCCTCATATGTGTGAAAAGGTTGCCAGTATCAGTTTTCTAGATGTTCCCATTCCATCACAGACTGATACTGAAACTTTATTTGAGAGAGATATAGACTACAAGTCCTTAAATTGTGAAAGGGGAAGAGGGACACTGTTACTCAGGCAAAGAACTCGGAAATGTAAGAGCACTGAGAAAGTTGGAAATAGAGGAAAAGAAGGATTTGCAGAAGTTCCAGTTTTCAATGATTTTTCCCAGGTCTTTCTCATGGAAAACCAAGGCAGAAATCAGAGTTGCAAATTTCTCTCTTGCACTGGGAAAGCACACAAACAGAGTATTTCCAAAGGCTGTATCGGAATAACCTAATTTCAGTCTTGACTTAAAGTGGGTTTTAAGCTATGGTCAACTCCTTAACTAGTCCCTTGGTTAATGTTATTCTGGGGCCCTTCTAAAAGTGTGTAAGTGTTTTCATTTGTAGTCACATAGTATGGCAACAGAAATCAAACATTTCAATATGAAAATAAGTACAAGCTCTTATCAACCAAACTAGGTGTGGAAATAGTTTTTCATTTGTACTGTATTCTTTCTCTCATTTTTTCTGGTACCAGCTATTACAGATGTGCCCATCTACTTCAAGCACTTAGCTGACATCTTTCATCATTAAAGAAAAAATCAAAGCAGAAGCAGGCATATTTAAGGTCTTTCTAGTGTATTTTGGCATTTCTCATGTCTTATGATACTGAAAAGTATAAAACTGGAATCTGTGTAATGAATGATGTGAGCTGGAGAGTTGTCTGTAGTTACTGGTTCTTTCCTCGGGGCATCCCTGGGCTGCTGCTTGTTTTGTGTTACTTATTTTTCCCAGCCTCCTTTTCAGGAGCCTTATTCACCAGCTAGTTTGAACCAGCACCCCATATCCCAGCATTTCCCTTTTACCCAGATGCCTCAGAAAGAGATGACCTTTCTGATCTGGGGACATGAAGTCTGTGCTTCCAGCTGAGAAGGCAGCAGCCCACACAGATCTCGAGCCTCTTGCCAGCTCCTTAGGAAGTAGAAGCTTCCTATCTTACTGGAGCCAGAAAAGCCAAAATGATTTATTTAAGCTGGCCTGTTCACTTCTGTTTCTTCCTTAATTTATTTATCATATGTTTGTTTGTTCTGCTGCTCAAAGCATTAAAGAAATGGGAGGAAAACCACTAGGAAATAGATAGTCCTTTTACTGAGGGGTATTTTGATTTGTGAAGCTGTTCTCATGCCTCCTCAGCTTGCAGCATTCCTCAGCCAGCCTTACCCCTGCACCTTCCAAACATTTAAAGACAGGCTGTATCATTTTTCTTCTCTCAATTCAGACATTTGGGCAGAGCCTGAAAAGCAGCAAATTAGTATATGGTCTCCTCTTAAAGTCCGCAGAGAACAGCCGCAGCACTGTTCCCGCAAGACTGCTCAGGGCTCTGCCGCCCGGGGGTGAGGAAATGCCCCGACCACCAATATTTTGCTATGGCACCTGGGACTTTCTTGCCAGATTTTTAGGATGAACTGCTGTGTGAAGGTTCTGGCCAATTTTGATGAGGTGAATGGCTCTGCATTAGAGTCCTATTACACATGTACTCTTTCCACATCCTGTCCGAACTGCAGGATGATGTTCACTATTAACAAACTGGTGTGGGCGCAGCAGTCGGGTCACTCCAACCCTGCACTAGTTCATGTAGACGGGACTTGGAGGCACTCAGCAGCCCCTGAGTGCAAGCTGAGAGATGTGGTGGGGCTGGAGCTGCCACACAGCAGCTGTCTGGGCTGCAGTATAGCAGGGACAATGCTGGAGCTGGCTTGGAGTCAGAACAGCTGCAGTAAGCCAAAGATGCAGATACCTGATTCCTCACCCAGGTGGGTCTTGTAGGCTTGGTGCAGCACCTTGCTGAAAGGGATACCGGTGTCTGAACTGGCTGGTTTGAATCTGGCCATGTTTAATTTCACGGTACAGTGGGGACTACTGAACATGTATCCATGCAGGGTCTCTGTGGGGATCCTGACCCACTAAGGCTTTTGCAAAATGCAGAAGCAGTATTTGTGTGAGGGTGCATAAGGGTGGAAATTCCTCTATAGGTGGGACACCTGCTGCCGGGAAGCAGCATGGAAGTACTGTAGTCCCAGCTATTGCTAGTCACGTGCTGGTCAGACTGGCTGCTGCTGTTCATACCGGTAAGTTTGCATTGATTCTAGCAACCAACGAACCAGCCCCTGTTTGCTCTTTATAGGAAATGGAGTAAAGAAACTGCAGCTGACATGGAGTGGGGCTGCCCTACTGCCCGCAGAGCGACGAGAAGGCTTGCTCCCGTTCTCTCTCCACAGCACGTACTCCTGTTACGGGGAGTCACTGGGGAACTGTCCTGTTTTCTCCACAGTTTATTACATAAGGCAGCTGGGCTCCATGGAGACAACCCGTTTCAAGGGGGTACAGATGCATGGGGACATAGTCCTCTCTGCGCTGGCCAAATAACTCCTTTCTGCAAGTGGTTGTGGTGACAGCAAGGCCTCTACCGAGAAACACTGATTGGGTGCAATTAAGCATTTCCCTGGAAGTGACAGGATTGTCATAGCAGTGGGATTATAGCTGCACTCTGGGTGCTTCAAGGGTCTCCTCCAATGCTCTTGTGTCAGGTCTTCAGCCATATCAGCCTTCATTGATGGAGCCCTGATGCTCTGTCTCTTTCTCTCTGAGCATGGAATTTCAGACACCGATTCTCCTACAGTACATTTAGCAAATCTAATTGTGGTCCAGCATCTGGAGTCCTGCTTTATCTGGAACTGTTAAACAGGGAGCAGTGTCCACAAAGAATAGTACTAGGTACTCGACGATGAAAGCATATGGAGAAAATGTACCACGGAGCAGTACATAGTCCATGTGCATGCTAAGCTTAGCAGGCCTACGTGGTTTCCTTGTAGGTATTTCACACAAGCGTGGTTTGGCTTTATTTTTTCAGAATCTCTACCTCTCTCTGAGGCATAATTGACATTTTAACCATTTTCAGCCTTCTCCAATTTGTTCATACCCCTCCTTCCATGGGGGCAGGGGGGAGGTAGTGAAACCTATATACTGTCTTGGGGATTTTTCTGAATTCCTTAAATGTTGTTCAAGCCTTCAGGAAGGCCCTGTTCCTCCTGCCCCCCTAGGCAGGCCCTTATAAATGCATCTAGCATACAGAAAGCTGATAGCATGATCCTTCCTATCTTTACCTCTATGGGTGAAATCCTCTTATCCACCCTCAGCAAGTAGAAAAGTGAGGGGCCCTCCAGTGTCTGCTACAGGCAGGTTGGAAGGGTCAGAGCCAGCCCCAGTGATGTCCAGTCCATTACTCCCAAGAAGGCACAGGGGGATATTGTCAAAGGGAGCTGCTACTGAGCAGTTCTAACTAATCCTGAGGGCCAAAGATTTAAGAAGCTACAACTGTATTTCTCATTTTACCTGCCTTCTGGAATCACCTTAATGACTTTCTCGTAGTACCTGGAGCCATGGACGGGTTTTCTCCTAACTATTGGTAAGCTGCTTTCCTTAGTATGTGCAGGTTTTCAACTTGTATACTCTCAGCACCACACTTGAAAATAGACTGTGTGACTGTGGTTTTTCACAACAGACATTAAAAAGAAGTTGACGTTTTCATCAGCTGAAATATTTCATTGTCATATACTTCAGCAAGGTAGAGGAAAAGCAGATGAAGAAAACACCTATGATGTCAGTGTTAAATAAACTCAACACACTCAAATGATTTATCTGGGCCTTTTAAGCTGTACAGCGCTCTTGTTATAATTGCTCTTAATATTGTATAAATATGTTTTATAGGATATTAGTCATATAAACCACTTTCATGAACTTCGCACCAGGCACCGTGTAGTGCCTGAAGTCTACTGGCTAAACATGTTTTATAGTCTAGGTTTTTTGTACAAACAGCTTTCCTGGGGTTGTTTGTCAGTGGACTTTGATCCAAACAAGATTATTGCAGGAAATTCTACCCTGGTATGGAAGGCTACAGAGCTATTTATATGGCATTTCTTTGCAGTAGGTTGGACTCTCAGGAACGGGCTTGCCTTTCTTGTAATATTCCAGTCATCTCTTGGAGAATATGTTCCCTTGTGCATCTGCACTAATGGGTTGACCTACACGAGGCACCAGGGTGGGGGGAGGCTTTGAAAGGGCTGTTCTCTGCTTTGTTTCATCCCATTCTTCTAGTACACGTATCCTTGGGAGAATGTCAATGAGCATAATAGCATAATGAATCCGTTTGTCTGGCAACAATTTATATCATACCTGTTACTCTAAAAGCGAGATAATTTCCAAATCAATAATTAGATTTACAAACATTTACAGACACCATGAATTCTTCTGTTTTCAACAAGACCAATCAGTGACTACTTAGAAGAAAATGTAGTGATTTGATGTATGTGAAAATTTATTTAACTCTGGATCCCAACAGGAAAAAAGTCACAAAGTTATCTGTGGTAAAGCTTAGTTACAGATGTGTATGGTATAAGACAAACCACCTAGTGTCGGAAATGAGATAGATGTGGCACAATTAGAGCTGTGAAAGGCATGAGGTGAACCCATTCCTCCTGAAACCATGCTGTTTTGCTGCTTTCCTCTGAAGGAGAGATCCAGAGCATGTTCAACTTCTGGGGTAGGTGTGGAAGAGGAGAAATACATCACGTGGTCTTAACCAACTCCATTGTAGACTTTGCAGCTTATGTCAGGATTAGTCTTCTTCACCACTCGGATGGAACAGCTTTTCTTGTGGAATAGGCCAACACAGTTCACCCTGTCATAGTTCTTGGGGACTAACACCCTGTTATTGAGAAAGGCAAAGAGAAAATCAGCAGCCGAGACCTGGAGTGAGAAGGATGCTTACCGAACCACAGCCATTCTGGAGCAAGCTACTTGATGGATCAATTTGGTTCATGGATTCCATTAATACAAGCACTATGGATTATCACAGAAGGAATACAGAGCCCTGATCATGGCTGTAACAGATGAAGTGATTTCCCAGTGTTTGTCTGGTCCAAAGGCAGTTCTCCCTTGTCATTCTCTTAGGGATTGGTATAAATTCCCAAATAGAGACGAAACAGAGATTAATTCTGTCTTCCCCATTCAAACTAGGACTTTCTTGATAATAACAAACCATTTAAAGAGTTCTGAATCACCCCAGCATGAATACCTCCCAGTCGAACCTCTTTTCAGCACAGGCTGACTCCCTCCCTCCTATGGCTGAGGCAGCCAGGAATATTTCCCACCAAGGGTTCCTCGGGTTGTATCCTTCCTCACAGACCCTTTATGGGACTCTTTTCTCCCTCACCTCACAAAGAACTTTTCCAGCCTTCTGGGGAGATAATCTTTTCACACCATTATATTCAGGAAGACACAGCTCTCCTTGATATGTCACCTGCCGTTCATGAGGCAGCAACACACAAGAAGATTTAGAAAGCAAATTATCAGAGCAGGACATGTGTGTCCTGTTTTGATAAGCTCTTGGCTGCATGGGAAGGTTGTGGAGCAGCTCTGGTCTAATTAGATACTTGCAAGCAGGCCACTGGTCTGGTGCAGAACTGCAGAAACCCACAAGAACGTGTGTTGTGGGGTGTTTAGGTATCTGGAGACAAGCTGCTGAATAGAAGGAGGAAGAAAACAGGCTAAAAGATACCATACACCCAGTTAGTGTCAGAATCAAAAGAAGGACTGGGTGGTGATGAGGAAGAGATGTGGGCTGGGAAGACCATAACTGTGTTTCATTTTGTTTCTTCCCAAAGAAGTCTATGTGATTGCCAGATTATTCTACTTGGTCCCAATTGGAACTAACTGGGAAACAGGCAGAGGAATTTTGCTCATGCGAGTATGAAATTCCAATGCAGGTGTTCAATGAGGTTATTTAAGTCTGACCATTTCAACCAGTTCCCGAATAAGTGAACAATAATTTGGGTGAACTTACAAGCTGCAGCAAATCATTGCATTCATCTTACACCTGCATTGGTAACAATCTTCAGTCTTCCACACCGCACCAAAAACATAGAGGTTTCTGTTTGAAAGGCACCCTGCAGGCACACAACAGAAAATGATAGCCAGTAGATCAATATGAGCATGTATCAATAGACATAGACTACCGCCTTATGTGTGTGGATCAGCAATCAAAGCATTGATTTCCCTAGAGTCACACCAGGGAAGACTCTGACCCAGTGCTCAGCAGAAAGAATACCGTGTCTTTGCTCCTGATGTGTGCGCAAGTGAATGACATGGCATGATAACGTGGTGGCAACCACATACCAGAGAAGCACTATTCTGCTATTACAACGGATCTGGGAAATGCCTTAGCTTATGGCTATGGTAAGATCTTTCTGCCCTTTCTCATATTAAACATACAGGTCTAGACTTTAATTTCTCACTCCTCCCCAATTCATATTAGACTTCAGCTTGCTCTGCTAAACTGAACTTAAACACCAGCTGTGTCGTCTTTGCTTTGATTTTAGTGTCAGGTACCCCCCTCAGGTTAGTCAATGCTGCTTAAAAGTACATGGATTTTGCCACCTGGCAAGGACTTCAGTTATAGGTCAGCCCATAGGGTAACTATTGAACAAGTTAGAGCCTCTCTCTGTGTCCAGAGATGCCTCCAGATGGGTTGATTCCTGAATATGCATCTGTTCGGATCATTCCTCGGCAAAGAACATATTCTACTATTCCAACATTTCTAAGAAAAAAAAAGGCTTTGAATCTCAGAATTAATGCTTCAGGGATGTCTAATATATTTGCCATTCTTACCGTATTTGCTGGCTGGTCTAAAGTAACAGCGAGCATCACACAGATTCCTTGAGAAGAGAAGGATCAAGAAAAGGAGCAGCAAGAATTTCTAGAAAAGAAACAAGAATCTTTCTTTAAAATTAGGTGTTTTTTTCAAAGGTCTAGCAGATTAGCTTGCACAAAATTAAGGATGAGTCCTACTATTCCTAGTAAAATCAGCTTTAAAAAATGCTTGCAGTGGACATGCACACACGCGTGCACACGCACACACTCACACACATTATAAGCTGCTAACTTACCATACTTGCATGGGCTGCTCACATTTCGCAACGAGGAGTAGTGTGTATTTATATACAGTGAGGAAACAATGGCCAGTGCAAAGGGAGGTGATGTAAACGTGAGCACCCCGGGTGCCAATGGGCATTCTAACCTGTTCCGATCATCGATCAGAAGGTGGCACCTCAAAAAGTCTTGCGAAGTCTTGTTTTGTGCGCTGATGTACGTTGGCATCTTGATCTCCATTGTGCTGGTGTAAATCTGAAGAAACTCCAGTAGATGCACCTAGCTACTCCACATCAGCATTGGTGGCAGTGGAAGGGTCTGACCCCCCGAGAGCTACGCCTCCAGAACTGGCAGGCCACCAAGGAACAGCGGGGAAAGGGCAGGCGCTAAGCAAGGCAGCGGCGCACTATTGTTCGGCTGACCTGCCGCAGGGAGATCGCCCCCAGGTGTGGGACAGGCCATTCATACAGTGCAGTGGTGTGGAGAGTCCACTGTTCTCAGCCTGATTTATTACCATTTCAATTATTTCATATGAGACACATACTTTTGTCCCTATGTAGGGACCTGCAGGGACTGGTTGTAGTTTTGTATCTCTCAGTTGCTGAAGCAAAGCCAGGCCTAGGTGATGGAGGCAGATCTCCGTGACCGGATAGCACCTTTTTGGCAGCAAAAGTGAGATGAACTGTGCATTGTCTCAGTCCAGAAGTGAACATGACAGTCAGGATGATTGTCACTCATGGCTTTTTTCCTGACAGCAACAACAGTGATGCTAAGGATTGGGGGAGGCAAAGAAAGCAAAAGTTCCAGTTTTCTTTCACCATATACATGCCTGCCTCAGACACAGCTGGAATCAGACACAAAGAGTAGTGTTGTTCCTGCAACGCTAAAATGAGGACGTTTCTTTCAATACACATCTTGCCGTAAGTGTCCAGGGCTTTATGCAATTAGACCATTGCAACACGTAGCATGTGAGGCTGCATCTGAAAACCAGCCAGGAAAACTAGCACAGATCCCTGTGGCTGCATCGGGGGCTGGAGGGATCCAACGCTTTACTGAATTGGAGCATAGACATAACAAGTTTTAAAAGTTACCAGAGGATTCCCAGCATAATGATTTGCATTAATTCCATTAGCTCGGCTCTTTCAGCACACCTAGGTTTAATTAGACACCTTGATTGCTATGGCTGAACTCATTAGTTTCCACTGATTGACAAATAGCTCGAGGAAGCAAAGCTTCACTGGAAGTGGTTTCTGCTTAAAAGGGGCAGTGGCAGAATGAGTGTGGTCTCTTGGGGGGGGAGGTAAAGGGGCAGTTGTGAAGGTGGTGGCTGCTCTTTGTTGCAACTGAAGATTTGATTTATGTAAGTTCCTTTTGTTCATTTGTTTGTGTGTACTTAGTGAGAAGCTTTAAACCTTCTATTGTAGTTTGCTTTTGACTTTGCAGTGCAGCCATTGAGGTTTTTGTTAACCTTGTGATTTTGGTAGCTTATGTTCTCTGTGTGTGGTTCTGCTGCAGGAAACAGTTGTGGTATCTAATGAAGTGCCTTGAAAAAAAACTCCTCTGGTAATCCTTAAATGAATGAGCTTCTATCTGAAGGGAGTAACTAGCTCAAAATGACTTTGCTATCTATGAGAAGCAGTAACATGAAAATGTAATGTATCTTTTACACTAGTAAGCCTTTAAGTATGTGATATGAATTTGTTTTTGTTTTAATTGAAAGCATTTGATTATGGTCTAGTGTAACTAGAGGCCAGACCCACTTCTGGCCTGTCCCTGCTGTAACTCTTGACAAATCTTGTGCTGTTTGAGGAGGGGTAAATGTTAGGTTTGCAAGGAAATATACCAAGCAACTTTTGACTTGAAGGTCATGGTGGATTCTAAATTATTCTCTTACTTAAGATGATTAATTTACTTAATTAGTTAATTATCCTTTCTTCCTTGGAGAGAAATAACTATATTAATAACTTTCTTATAATTCTTGCTGTTTCTCAGGTAGACAAATATTTAAAATAGGAAACTGAACTGTAGTGTGCTCAAGACTACTGCTGCCAGAAAGGCCTGGTAGCTCTACCTCCTTAACCTGAGATGTACATTAAAGCATGCTGTGTGCATTTTTTCCATTAAAAAAAAAAAAAAGGCAGCTTAAAGCATCTTGCAGACTCAAGACTGAAGAAACCAAATACTTATGAAAGCCTGTAATATTGAATGAATTGTCTAGGAGATCTGTAGCAGCACAGAGGCTGAACCTGTCTCCTCCTGACCTGCTTGGACCTCTCCTCGTGAGACAAACAAGGCTTTCCAGGTCAAATGGGTAACAAAGGAGTAGAGAGGATTCTCTGTTGTGCAGGTGTAAATGAAGTTGCCTTCTGGGGCTGCAGTGTTAAGCAAGTGTCCTCTGGGGTTTTCTCCGTTAAGGGCAGGTTAAGTTATTGTAGCCTAGCTTTCCTAGCTGATGGCTGCGATGAGTGAGCAGGTTGATTACCTCTAAGACCTGGAGACCATGGCAGCTTGCTGCTTTCCCTCTGCACCTTCTCCCTTGGGGTCTGTTGCGCTGGAAGGGCTCACAGCCCAGCTCTAGGCATACTGACTGAAGTAAAACAACTTCCTTCACTGGCTGTGGGGGTACGGCAGCAGTTAATGTATGGGTCTCCTCAGCTTGAGGTCCGTGAAGCAATGAGAGGAACGTCCAGCACTGTCTTGCCCTGTTTATCTAGCTCCTCTGTCTGCCAAACTAAACTGGTCAAATAATGTAGCGGCTTGACTAAAATAGTGGCTCTGTGCCAGGTCGAGGAGGCAATTCTGCCCTGGGAAGCTTTTGCCAATTAGAAGGATTTTGAGTTTTCTGAGGAGATGCCTGGAATTGGAGAGTCTCAGCTGTGGCACTCCCTCAAACCAGAAGGGTGCCTGGGTGGTGGCTCCAGGTCACCAAAGCTCTGACTAGGGTATCAATTCCATAATTTGATTAAAACTTTCTCACATTGAAAACCTCTCTTCAGGAGCCTTTAGTGGCTTTAGCCATGGTCTGCTACTTGTCTGTTGCTTCACCTTGTGTTTCCTGATTCAAAACTAATATACTGCTTAACTACTAAATGCTCCAGTGGGCTTCAAAATTGGATTAAAGCACACAAATAAATCTGACCTGACTTCAAAATGGTTCACATCAATCTGTTTTAAAGAGAAGCTAGGAAGGGAAACTAATCTTTCTCCTGGCTCTGACAACTGATTGCTTCCCTTCTTAGCAGAACTCCTGGGATGGAGCCTTTAGGTAGGACCCTTAGTTGCATTCATGTGTGTGCAGCTTCTGGGAAATCAAATGGACTTAATGAAATTTGGTATTTTCCTCAAAAGCACCACCTGTGTGATCTGGCCCTTGCCAGTAAGAATATGGTTTGTTACTTATCAGAGGTGCAGCAGCACCTGTGTGTTCGCCACTTGTGGTGGGTAGTACTGTCTTCCCTCTGCAGGATGGATTCAAAATTGCCTTCCTCATGCTTTTAGGTTATGCAAATGCACCCTGCCCAAATCCTCTCCCTAATGTAAATTTTCAAAAGACATTTCTCTATTGAATCTCCCTTTCTTTCCCCACTGGTCTGGGGCAGATGGCCGTTGGGTCATTTGTATGTGTGGGGTTTTGTTTATTTTAAACTTGAAGCAGTTCAAATTGTTTAGCCTGTGTGCATGCTCCCCTTTGTCCAGCTTGGCTGTGTCTCTGGACATGCTCCCTTTAAAGCAAAAATTGAGTTCCCTAGCTGCTGCTTGTGCAGAAAGCCTGGCTTTTATATCATTTTGCTGAACGGTTTAAGAAACACAAATGCAGTGTTAACACCTCCACTACCTTGAATAGAGGTAAATGTGCTTTTTCCTTCCTTCAGCACTAAGATTGCAGAGGGGGTAGTTTTGGTGTCAGTCCACAAACTTATTTAGATCCCAAGGTCCCACTTGCCTTCAGCAGGGTTTAGTCCTTGCATAAACCCTGAGTCTGAGTTCAGAGCAGCTCCCTCTTGTTTTGTTGGCTATGCTGCACTCGTGACATCTCTCTGCTCTTTTCTTCCCCTCTCCTGGAGAACACACAGCAAAGCACAGGGTACTCCAGCTGGAACAGGTACATGTGCACATCTGAGCTGGTACGGCATGAAAAGCCGGTTCTTGGATGACAGTGAACCTGGGTCGCTGCTCAGGGGTGGATGAACTGGGCTCTGCCAGGCTGGAATAGCAGTGTCTGTCTTCCTGTTAGACAGGAAAAAAATACTGGAAGAACAGTGTTACTGTATCTGTTACTATCTTTGGTGTAATCTAGCTTGAATGACCATACAAGGGATTAACTCTAGCGTAGGTTTGTCATGGAAAGCTTGCATGTGCCAGTGATATCAAAGTGCAGATGGTAGAGAAAAACCAAGGTTACGTGTTTGGTTTTTTTTTTCCCTCCCTCTGACCTAGTGAGTGAGAGCTATGACTTCTTTCAGCAGTGCAGGGCCACAGGTAGCTGACCGCTGCCACTGCCTGCCTTCATCTAGAGGAGTGTCTTGCTCCATTTCTCGAGGGGATTCCAACTGGGAGGCAGATAGGGGGAGCAGTAGCTGCGCATGAGCCTCTGGACCTTACTCCTCTCATCCCAAACACAAGGGCAGCCCAAATCCCTGAAGGGCAGCTATTCTTCCAGGGGGCTGGGAGTAGGGTTTGGTGCCTGTGGGTGCAGACAGAGCCAGCCCCATGGTGGCCCTGAGCTTCTCTATGGGAACCAGTAATGTCAGCTCTAGGAAGATGTCCTCGGCTCTTGAGGATTTCAGAACTGAAGTGAGCCTGAAGTTTCTTAGGTGTTGACTTACTCTGCATGTGGCAAGCAACTACACTGGCACTATCGTAAAGTATTCCTAAAATGGCTGGGCTTTGAAGAGCTCCCCTTAAGCTAATGCTACCAGCTGTAGTCAAACTCTGTGGGAGAAGAGTTACTCCTAGGCTGAATCTCTACTGTCAGCTGGACAATGAGCTATTTTGACAGCTAATTTATTGGAACTGCAGTAGGAGGCTAAAATATTTTAACATTATCTATTAGTTTGACAACTCTCAGCACTTTCATATTTATCAACTTTCCTGTCTTTACTGAACATGTGACTGAGCCAGGGAAGTTCTTATTTCTCGCCTGACTAGAAACCAACGAAGTCCAACCACTTTGTGTGCTGCATTCTCCTGGGCTGAGTGCAGTCACAGTTGCACGCTTGGCTCCTCCCAGGATCTCAGGTAGATGTGCATGGCCCAGAGCAAACTGAGAATTGAACCTTTTCAGGCAAGAAGTTAAAGTAATATAAATGCTTATTAGCAGTGATAAAAGCTCTCTGTTAGATGACATCTAGCTAGGAACAAAAAAGTCATTAAATACTTAATGGTTCTGCTTGTGTAGAGCATGAGGATCTTGCTCTGTCTAGCAGAGGAGATCCCTGTATGGTTTTTCCCCCCTTCCTTGTCCCCACTGGATCCATTCATTTAATGATAGTTCTGTCTTGACTTCAGCCATTCCTGAAAATACAGATTTCTCACAAAGAGGACTGAAATCTGTTTCTTGGTGACAGAGGACTGCAGGAAGCCCTACAGTAGTGATGGATGTCTACTTGATGATTTGCCGTCACAAGACAACAATCTTCACTGAGGCCAAAGAGACAACAGCTGTGTATGAGTTGGAAAAAGATGGTGGAGGGAATACTGAAGAGGCCACCAGAGGAGCAATGGCTCTACAAAGATCACCAGCTGCTAGATGATGATGATAGGACTTTGCTAGATTGTGGCTTAAGCAGCCAAAGCTGCTGTCCTCATGTTCTTGCCTCAGTGGGCTTGGCTTTATTTAGACCTGGCAATGGCACATTTGAACCATTGTGTATTGACCCCTTCTCAAGCACTCCAGAGCTACCTGTTGTTACGAAATCACAGGAGTCTGGTAGCACCTCTAGTGAGCAAGCCTTGCATTAAAACCAGCATCTTCTGTTTTGCCTCTTGCAGACAGGGTGCTGGTCTTGTCCATGTATCCTGCGTCCATCCACACCCTTTCGAATGTGTCTATCTGCCCAATAAAGCATTGCAATTCAATTACATGATGTCAGTGTGCTGTGGTGTGCAGGCAGCCAACACAACAGTTTCCTGGGATCCTTCTTCCAAATTAGTGCTGGAGGAGAAGGGTGGCAGCAGCTGGTTACGTGTGCACCTCCTGAACAGTAAGTGGCATGTTCTGCCATTTGTGTTTCTTCTAGCCAATGCCTGTGGCCTTACCAGCTCTGAACTGCCGGGGTTTTTGGGGGGGAAGAAGTGTTGCACGGACTAACTTGGTACCCAAGCATTTTCTTCTGCGGCGCCTTCTTGATTCCTGACAGTATTACCTCTGAAGAGTTTGGCTGCAATTCCTGGGGGACAGGCATGCAGAAGGAACTTGTAGTCCTGCCTGTAGCAAAATTTTTAGGAAGACTATAACCTTAAGACCTGAGCAGAGGTAAATTTAGCAAATGGAGTTTATTACCTTCAAAGTTAAGGGATGCTGCACTAATAGAATGCACAGTTCTAAAGCTGACATTAAGTACAGTTACTGGCATGGAACTGGCATGTTGAAAATCTCTATCAACTGGGCAAAGATTTTTCTTCAAAGGATTAGGAATTTACTCTCTGGCATCTGCCTTCTCCGTTTTTGAAAGGCAAGAAAAATACAGTGGAAAAAGGGCAGTATAGCCAGAAACAGGTATAATAAAACTGCATTTTGACATGTCTGTAAGAAAGAAGTTGGTTTCCACAAGCTTTAAAGCAGGAAATTGGTCCTATCAATGCTTCTACTGTTAAGAAAGATTATGAAGTCATTTGTGTTCCTAAACAGACTTGACAGTAGCAGGTTTTTGTTTTTTCTATGAATCAGCCTATTTCAGAATTAATACTATGCTCTCCCTTTTATTCCTAGTGATGGCTTCAAGCCATCATATCTGACTTAACTCACTGCTGTGCTGCAAGGGGAAAATCCTGTTTTTTTTTCTCTGTTAACAATATCAGAGGTGCTAATGCATCTGCTCCCTGACTGAAACTCTGAAGTACTGTTACTGCTAAGTTTTTCTTCTCCTGTACCACGGGTAATTCAGGCAGGCCAGTCTATGTCCAAGTTGAAAAAACACTCTTAAAACTACTCAGTCCCATCTATGATACTTCCTTGGATATGGACTAAATATATAGACTAAAGACACTTCTAAAATGCCACTTATATTCTTAAACCTCACTGAAACGAACAGAAATTCAGCTCAAATCTGCTGGCTGAATCAGGATCTGGGTTTCTTTGTTCTCCGTAACTCTGACATGTCCATCCACTCCTTCCAGCACAGGAGCACTGAGGCAGAACTAGGATGCCATCTACTGACTGTAGTGAATTTATAGGAGAGAAAAAAGAACAAACCAAACAAAAACCTCAGCAACAGAAAAAGAACATTGCAGAACTGTCATGTCTGTAGAGAAATAAACTGTACTAATGCAGCCGGGCTGTAGTTATAGCAATCTGCTCAATCAGGCTCCTGATACTTCCCACTAGACTTGCTGAAAAACTTAGGTCCCCTCTGAAAGGGGCTGGCAGTGAGCACCAAGCAAGAATTCCGGTATGTCACTCTCCATTCCTTGTGCAATTTTGGTCATTCTAACTTTTGAACCCCTTCTTACCAAAGAGAGATGGAAGAGTGCCCCCATTTAAAAGAAGGACTCAGAAGAAAGTGAAGGAAGATGTTAATGAGGGATATTGGCTGCTCGACAGTAACTATATCTTAAACGTAGGCCCAAGGCCAGCCATGTAGCCAAACCAGATGCTGAACCTCTGTGTGTTATGCTCACAAATGTCTCTGCCAGGTTTCAAAATCATGTTACAGAGCTGATCTCTTATCGAACCCATTTGTATAATTTGCTGTTAATATTGGGGGACAATGCTCTGGGCTTGGAATGAACTTGTTCAATAGTCTGCCTTACGCAGCCAAATACTACAAACAGGGACTAACAACAGAGCTGGGAAAAAAAGAGACTTTTGCTAAATAATCCAGTCGATGACTTCAGGAGTCTAAATGACTTTGAATGCTGCACCAAGCCAGACCCCTGCTCACCTCTTCTTGGTGCATCTTTGATGTGCAGGACAGCGTCCCTTTGCTCAGTAGCAGGGCAAGAGCAGGAGAGCACTCCAATAATTTAAGCTCTTGCAGCCCCCAGGAAGCTTCACCCCACCCATGGTGGGGACTGAGGGATAGCACTGTTAGGAGAGATCAAGCGAGTCCCAAACAAGGAACTGAAAGAGGGGAGGCAAAGTGCCTCAGGGAGCTGTTGTACTCTGAGAGTATAACTTGGCTCACTACAGCATCTTAGGGAAGCTGCACAGTCCCAGGCTGGTATTTCAGGCCAGTCCAGCTACCCTGTCTTTCACACCGTGGACTGGAGTGACTTCTGTGTTATACAGCTTAGGGAACGAATTCTCTCACTGTCTCTGAGCCATTATAGCTAGCTGTTAAACAAAACTGCCTGTTTCTGTCTCTGTAGATTTGCCCCGTCTTTAGCAGGCCAGGGCAGCAATGGGAGAAGCCTCTGGAATTACGTTGGAGAACATACTGGAATCTTTTGAAGGAGGTTATCTCATGGTGGCAAAAGGACTGCAGTTTATCAGTGCTCCGTAACGGAGATCTACTTGAAGTATTGACTCTGCAAAAGCACTGAAGCCCTGGAGAAGTGTAAAAAGCATGGGTCAGTGATTGAGACTTATGCGATGAAAGAAATGAAATGTGAAACCAGAATTTTAGGGGGTGGGGAGGATTGTTAAAGTAACCTGGTCCTGCTGAGTGTTTTAGATTTGTCATATGACATGCTTGTTCTGGAGTTTCATGTAAATATCTGTTATAAAGCCAGTCAGTTTGCCCTAAAATAAACCACAGCTGGGTCCAGGGAAACATGCACATGGCAATAGATTGGACGAGAAACTTTCAGGCTTTCAAAAGGTGCCAATGCAAACTTGTCTGCATACCAACACAAGAGTTAACTAAGAGCAAAGTCAACAAGCAAAATTGTCATGAAAGGAACTTATCTAAGTTTCCAAAATTGGCACAAAGCAGAATGAGAACTGCAAATAGCTAGCTTCTTTGGTATGCGTAATGTAAATGAGATAAACACTTCTCTTATGATTGTTTGAGTTGGATTTTAATTTTAAGATTGGGCCAAAAAATCTTAATGGAAACAAAACACAACTGGGTACAAAACTGTTACCTTTTAGGTGATAAGCATTGTTTAATAGGAAAACTTCCGTCAGATTTATATGTGAGTTCTCGTATTTGGGTTAAAAGACTTGGTAGGCTAAGCACTAGATTTCTTTTTTAGGGCAAGAACACCTTTCCAGTACTCAAAAGACTTGCCTTGAAAAGAATTACTGGGAGTAGAGGGTCAGCTATCTGAAAATGCCTTGTTTTCTAGCAGGGCTACCAGGAGAGCAGTGATCTACCAGGTGGAGAGCGGGAAACAGGGGAAGAAAGCATGCCACCTCTTCTGCTCTGCCTGGGCTGTGTTGCCTTCCAAGGTTCTGCAGAGTCTCTTAAACCTTTAACGTGTCAGGGTAATTGCAGAAACTCTGATGTGAAGGTTTCCTTCCCGCTATGTGGAGCTAGTGGTGTTATGATCTAAGGTTTTGAGGGTGGGGGGGTGTATTCTCTGTACGGGGCTGTAGCTGTGTGTGTTGAAGTAGTGAAATGCTAAGACAAAACATCACTTGGCAAAAGCGGGAAGAGCAAAGCAGAGCTCTGTAGCTCTGTCTCTGCTTTCTCGATTTTGAAGGTTTTCTCATCCTCCCACAGCGAGACTACTTGCTACAGAAGGGAGCCAAGTCCCTGCTGTGCTTCTGGTGATCCAAAACTAGATGCAATAGGTAAAATAATCTGTTTCCATGTTACAGTTTGGAGCAGATAAGAGAAAAGCAGACTGCTCCCTGGAGGATTTTTGGATTAGATATGAAATGAATCTTTCCTACTTCTGCATAGCAGACAGGGTAAATCCACATATCATAACAAAACTTTGCAAATCATGGAGAAAGATGCTTGGGTAGATTTCAAATGTAGATAAATAGGTCTGGATCATGTAGGAGTGCCAGTAAGGCTGGCTTTTCTGGAATTTGGGTGCATAGGTCTATTCAGCCTTAAAAAGGACAGTAAATCTTTCGTCATAGCTTACTTAATATTTGGTATTCTCTATAGACATGCCTTACAACTGAACCTGGAAGTCTCTTGCAGACAGAAAGACATCCATAGAATGGTTTGAGTTGGAAGGGATCTTTAAAGATCATCTAGTTCTGCTCCCCCTGCCATGGAGGAAGATCCACATCTGCCACTAGATCAGGTTGCTGAAAGCCCCATCCAACCTGACCTTGAACACTTCTAGGGGCATCCACAGCACTTCTGGGCAACCTGTTCCAGTGTTCCACCACCCACACAGTAAAAAATTTCCTCCTAATATCTCATCTAAATCTACCCTCTCTCAGTTTAGAACTGTTACCCCTCGTCCTACCGCTACGGGCCCTGGTAAAAAGTCCATTCGTGCTGCTACTCTTCCTGTGTCACCTCTGGAAACTAGAAATAGCAACCCTATAATTCCAATGCACCATGGTGCAGTAGTTTCTTGGAAAGTATTTCCAAGTCCTTTAGCCTCTGACCTAAAGTGTTGGAGTCTGTGCTAGGCATGCTGTCAGTAGAAGACCCCTTCAAATACACTGTGTCTTAGCATAGGCATGCAAAGGGAGGTAAACAGGCTCATGACCCAGCTGCTAATGGGGACAGTGTCTCCCAAGCAATGTCACTGGATGTGGATAGATTGTTTTGTGAATGGAAAGCCTTGAGCTTTCCAAGCAGATGAGAGTGGGAAGCAGAAAAAGAAGAGGCAAGGTAGTATTTCTTCTTGCAGTCACGCTGTCAACCAAAGGTTTCCCAAGAAACAGATGTGCTTTGTGGCTGGTGAATTGTGATGCTATGTGCAAGTTTGTGGGTGCAGTCCCAAAATGGTTCTAACCCAACTTCAGCATCCTTGGCAGGTACTGAAGGGATCAGAGCTGGTCATCCAGAACAGTGAGATGGACCAGAATATTGGAAAACAATATTTTGGTGCTAGAATAAGGAAGGCAGTAGCTAGAGGCAAGTAGAAAACTATCAACCTGTACGTGCACTGAATTAAACCAACTAGGAAGCTGGATTCTGAGGTAAAGGCAGCTTATTACTGCAAGAATAAACCTAATAAGAAAATGGGCTCCTCTTTGAGCAGGGCTCAAATGGCATCTGCTGCTGGGATGGCAATAACACAGAGGAAAAACCTCCTTTATGCTGTATTAAAAAAAAAAAAAAAGTTGAAATCTATTACCCAAGCTCAAAAACTGATCTCTCTGCACTTCATTCTCCTATAGCAAAACAGGATGGCCTCACAAATGCCGTCTCCTCCTGGCAGGCAAACATTTTTGCTCCTCTATGTTGGATATTGGGACAGGCTGTGAATCTGAATGTACTACCTGCTGAAAACAGCAAGATTCACGTCTGAGAACACGAATCCTGTCTGTACGCTGATAGTGCCTGTGCAATACAGGATAAAATAATGGCTTACTTTTTAAACTTCCTCTCGTGGCCTTGATGCTTGGGTAGAGTCCATCTGAAATGACTCAGGAGCTGTACTGGTCCCAGCCTTTGGACAATTTTCAGACATCACATAACGGGATGCCTCATCTGCTTCTACTCTGTCTGAGAGTACTCAAAGTGGCAAACTTAAACACACAGCGAGAAGCTCGGGGTGAATGGATTTCACTGGATTTCAGTCTGTTTCAGAGATTAGATCATGACCTGCAGTGGAATAGAAAAGACTGGTGCCTTCAAAACCACTGGAGAAAAAGAAATTAGTAGACTTTAGTGACACAGAAAAGAAATTAACTGAGGAGGGGATGAAGATGGGCTCATCTTTTGGAAGACTGCACAGAACTTGACTTCTTGTATACAGAGACAACAAACGCAAAGCTCAGCTTCAGTAAAATGCAGGTCACAATTCCAGAGTCATGAACATTTTCAGTTTAGGCTATGGTACTGCAGAAAAGGAATAATTCAGGGGTTCAGAAGCAGGTGTCTCTGTACTGAACTCAGAATATCTCTGCAAATACTGAGAAAGTTTATACCACTGCCTTCAGAAATGTCATCAGAGCATCTTACTTTTTGGTTACTGTTTATATTCTTAGTCTTTGTATTCTCTAGTTTGTAGTCTTTCTGAGTAGTGTTATGATCTTTTTTTTGACTGGTTCTATGAAACAGTTCCTTATCACTAAAAGACATCTGATCAAGACAGAAATTAATCATGTGCCGAAATAGTTGGTTACAAAGCTTGTTCCACAATGCACTATAATTGACTGCATAAATCCACCACAAACAGGTCCCAGTAGCTTCCAGATAAGGGCAGATGTTAGAAAACAAAAAAACTATTTCAGCTGTCAGTTTCAGGTCAGTTTGGAGATAAACTACAAAATAAACTGGTGTTGTAACAGGCAAATTGTCGAGCTAGCTCTGGTAAGCACTTGATCAAAATGCCACTGTCTAAAGATAATGAGGGAAGAGGTATCCCTTGTTCTCAGACTAAGGTATTTTGGGTGTTAAGCTCTGAAGTTCTACATACAGCATCTTCCTGGGCTTCACAAGAACGTTGATTCAGTTACAACCCAATCTCACGCATGCTCCTGGGCAGCCTGTTGAAACCTGTGTCTTATCTGATGTGGAGCACAAGACCTCAACTGGTGTTGCATGTTTTTTGGTAGCCTAGAAAGGAGAAAGTGGGACAGATGCAGTTCAAATCATGCAGAACCCTGCAGATGTAATTTCCCAGTAGATGTAACTGTTACTGCTGTTGATGTACGTGCCTTATGGGTTTAGTGACACCTTTAGTCTATTTGCACAGTGGCATTAGCAGCTTTGGCTTGTAAACAGTTGTATAAAGTACATTATTGTGGGTCCTCCTCCAAGAGGGCATGTGGCAGGCAATTTAAAAAAAAATGCATAACCAAGAAGGTTGTCTTCCTGGGGAAGGAGAAAGGGAAGCAGATGTGGAATAAAACACTGGGGTGTAATTCCTAGGGTCTTGTGTTGTTTACCGGAGCACGTGTGGTCAACGCTGATAGAAGCTGAGGTTTGCCTTGCCCCTGCGGACAGCAAGACCAGGCCTTGCTGACAAGTTACGTGCTCATTCCATAGTTTGAAAGGAGGAACTATGGAAGCTCTGACACGCTCTTTCTGTTATGGGGAAATAGAACGTGGGGACAGAGGATGCTCATAGTCATTTGTGCAAAGAGGCAACTGAACCAATATACCCATAAAGATTACGAAGCATTGCCCTGAGGGAGAGCTTATACCAGCACGTATATCCCTCTGTTATTGTTTGTGGATTTGCTGAGCTTCTTCCCTGTTTGAGCCCAATCCAGATCAGTCTCTCCATTCACCCACAGTCCTGCCCATTGGCCAATATAACAACTTGAATTTCTTAACTGTTATTCTGAATAAAAGACCCTTTCTTTTACCCAAACCCCAGGCTGAGGACTGGATCTGCTGTGCTGTGGGTGCAATGGAAGTATAAAGCTGGGTCAAACTGAGTAGCTGGTGGCTCTTGCAGTTTATAGGTTGGGTAGGCTCCAGGGAACCATATAGGATAAAAGATCATCATATAAGACATTGTCCTAGAAAAGAGAGTTTTCAGAAAGATTTTTAAGTTGCTTTTCATTTCTTTCCCATGTTTTGGGTGGGGTTTTTTAACGTTAATTCTTTAGGTTTCCATCCTCAAAGAAGAAAATGTCATATGAATTTCTGATGCTTCATCTAATTTTATTTTAGCTTTAAGATACAGCTGTGAACAGATAACAGAATATACTCCCTGGCACTGAAGTGTGACTGGAGAAGAATTAAAATTAGCAGCTACTGAGGATGCTTTAAAATGTCAGCTTTAATTTCTGCTCTCAAGGAAGGAGCAAGTCAGTTCTTTCTTCATGGAGAAGCAGAAGGCAGAGAAACGAAGGGAGTCTTTTGTGAGTAGATATTCAGTGTTATTATGTGTTATGCTTTAGGAGTAGATTTCACTCAATAGCTGCATTTTTCAGTGTTTTTGAATTTGTGAGAGAACCCTTAAAAAAAAAAAAGGAAATATCTCCCCATTCCATAATCTTCTGTTAGCCCACCCACGCATTGACTGGGCATTCTTTTGAGTGATTATCTTTCTCCACTACTTTATAAGTGCAGGTCTCCTTGTTGAAAATGCTTACACACTTCTCTTCGTCGTAGTCAACTGGTTTTACATAGCTGTCATTGGAAAAAGAAAGACAAAGAGGTGATGAGACCAAGAGGTAAACAGCTTCTGTTTGAGATGGTATCTACACTTTTAATAAGAAGAGGCTATACTGAAGAGGTGTTAAGGAGCAGAAAAGGGAGCTCAGACAGTGCTCCCAGCTCAAAAGCTACTTTGCCTGCTGCTTAAGCAGGATTAGGGAAGAGCTGTTGCTTACTGATCTGATTTATACCAAAGGGATGTTTGTTGTATTTATTTGCTACTCCAATATCATTGATTCTCCTTTTCAGCCATAATATGTAACAAGAATTGCATGAGTAGTTGGGTGTCCCTATAGTAAAAATTACAGACAGGCTGGAGTATCTTGAGCTGCTGCTCGGAGTAAAGAGGGGCTATGTGTGGCTTTGGGAAGACATGGATTATGAGCAGTAGAAAATTCTTAAGTAACTACATATTCTGTCTTGAATCAGTATCTTGCCTGAAATCATAGCCCCAAGAAGAATTAAGTCCTTTTTTAAAATCAAGAATATTTGTCAGAGGAACTTCTTGCATGTTCAGTGATGATGGTGTTGGGTTAACCCCTAACTTTGTGACATAGAAAGAAGGGTCACGGGAAGTGTTTTGTGCTGCATCATGGCAGCAGAGGAAAGCCCCCACTGCCACTCTGAACTCACGCGGTGCAGCATCTGATTCCACCCCTGGAACAGGAACAATCATTGCAGTCTATGGTCCTCCAGCTGGAATCAAATTCATGCCCCTCTCCATTTAAGTCATGGCAGCCTGAAAACATAGTGCGCAACGTTATTACTTGTACAAAACAGTTGGGATCTTTGTTGGCTTCTTACTTTAACATCTTTATCTGGAAAACATGAAGGGACACCACGACAGCTGGACTGCTACTAATCTAATGCATGGAGAAGGGTATCCTGCATCCCCCCTTTTCCTGTGGTTCTTGGCAGCATTGGCTTTCCTGGAGTAGCTCATCTTTAAGTACAGGAATCGAAGCACCCAGCAGAAAGGAAACTAGGCCCAGACCTGGTCAGAATTAAGAAAAAGCTTTGACTTCTCCCTTCATTAACACCAACTATTGTTGACTCCTCATTTAGAGCAAGACTAAATCTGCCCAGAAAACTTTCCCCAATCCCAAATTGCAGGAAGAAAGCACATATTGGATATAAAATCCCTGCCCAACAGTCTACAGAATAGACTTCCTAAATGAGTGATCTGGAAAGCAGGATTTTATGAAGACAGGACAAGACAGAGTGGAGGATTTGGGTGTTCTAGGTTGTGTCTTTGCCCATAAATATGTTCTGTTTCTTTGGCAATGGTAACTCATTTTGTACTAGTAGTAGCACTAGCTTTCCCACAAAAAGCTCTGTTTTGGGGCACTTGGTTTATTTTACATATTGGTTCAAATCAGCTCTTGTGTTCAAATAATTGTGTGTTTCTTTTGAGTGCGTATTTTCCTTCAGCTCCAGCCATCTGTAGACTGGTAGCCTAGCTGTGTTCAGGAAGAGCAGCCCCAGACTCAAGGGGAGCAGCTATTTTGTCCTGAAGAACTGTCCTTGGATAGGGAAACAACTAATGAGTAAATTGATCAGTGTGCTGAACCCTTGCCAATCTGTTTCCTGCTTTATCCTGACCACACGCAAATAGTGAAAGGCCCTTTACCTCCCTTATATATTTCTAAATATGTTGCCATAGTGAAAATATGAATTGATACTTCATGCAGATGGATAAACTAAGCTTATGCTACTTCCCTGGACAAAATTCACTTGTAATTTGGCCTGTGTCATGCTCCTCAGATAAACTCTTCTTTTTTATAACATATTATAAAATCTCTGCTCTCCATACCCAATTTCTCCCCCATTTCCTAGTGGTTTCTCTCCACTGCTTCCACTTATTTCTAAATTGTGATAAATTGCTCCGAATGGACAAATCAAATCAGGCAGTGCTTGTGCTGGTATCTGTCAAGTTGAGGACAGTTGACTTCTTACCTATGGTCTCGCCACCAGACACCCATGGCTTCAATGGCTGAAGGAAGCAGGAAGCATTGGACAGTGCCACGCTAACGGCAAGAACAAGAAGGCAGGCCAAGATGGTTTTCTGAACAAGAAAGCAGAATTAATATGAATACTTCAGTAACTATTGAAGATATCTTGGTGATAAATGCTACCATTAGAAATAGGAAAATACACTATGGTTTCAAATCAAAATCCAATTGTCTTTTGCAATGTAGACACTTTAACACACAGTCAGGAATACTGAGATACTTAGAAGAAGCAGAGGCAGAGCATCATTCAGGATGGGGGAAAAAAGTGTGTCTTTCCAAGCTGTTAAAATCAAGCATTGCCTAATACAAGATAGATAGACTCAGATACTGTTTGTGAGTGTGTTCTATTCCTTGTCCTTCCCTATTCATTTTTATTGTCACTATTTTCTCCATAGGATTAGTCACCAACTGTCTCTGCCACTAAGCTCACTCAGTAAAAACTTCTTCACTGGAGTCTGAAGCACCCACTGGATGTTTCACCCTAATATTGAAGTTAGGAACAAGCTGAAGAACTTTAGCTGAAGTTGAACTCTCAAGATCTGGCCCTGCTTTGAGCAGGAGGTGGGACCAAATGACCTGCAGGTGTTCCTTCCAACCTAGATAATTCTGTATTTTATGACATTTGTCAACAGCTTTGTCTGGAAGTTCAGCTTAAATTCTTCCGCGAGTCCCTTATCCTTCAATATTCTTTCGAAATGTGCGAAGGGGTTTCACTAGGAATATGAAGGGAATAAGCGCAAGAACTCTAGGATGGAATTAGCTGTGATGAATTTAACATCTTGGAAAGAGAGGAAAGGTAGACCAGCAATAAACAATGACACATACACACACATGTATAATATATTTATACTTGGGGGTTTTGGACAGGGTAGAACTAGTGACTTATAAAAAGAAGTCATATCTGAGAGATGGGAGGAGGAAAAACTACATTTAGTTTTGCAGATGAGAGGTTAAAACCCACAGAACTGCAAAAGAGCTGCAAATGAGTAAAAATCAAGATAATGGTTTTGAGTTTAACTAAATGTTCAGACGTTATCCAGACTTTTCACAAAAATGAAGGCCAGTTCCAGGTTGAGACACAACAGAGCTGCTTTCTGACAGAAAAGAGATTACCTCCAAATATTACATGTAAGTGAAAACTGGTTATAATAAAAAGCCCTAGCTGGAGTCCTGTTAGACGTCTCCTGCCATACACGTGCTGATATCTTTTACCCAAGGTTCTTACCTGCCTGCGCCTATCTGTCTGACTTCCGCTTTCAAAATGCAGAATTTCTACTTTCTCCAAGTTTCTTAGATTTCTGAGTGCTGAGATAAATCCATCAGAACTTCCTTTAAAATCTATAACAAAGTGCCATGGTCTTTCAGAGTATAAGATGTAAAGACTCACCATTTTTGCAGAATTATGAGGCTTCCAGTAAGGAGACAATCTGCAAGAAGCTCATCTTCTCAGAGAACTTATATAGAGAGGGAATTTATGATAACAGTCCTTGAGCAAACTGAACATGCCTGAATAACTCCAATGAGGTTTCTGCAAAATGACCTCATTGGGTGGATGTTATTAAAATAAGGCAATTATAAACAGGGACATTTGGTTCTGAAAGGCACTGAAGAAACAGGTGTGGCTTTTGTGCCACACCAGATCTGGAAGGCACTTGTGGGAGGTACTTTAAAAAGAATTTCAAGCCTGGAAGGAATATTTAGCACTCACCCTGAGAAACCTCTTAGAGACTGGGAGTTTGTGGTTGTCACTCACAATAACATTTGCATGTTCACTTTGAACCATTTAGGTTTTAAGAGACAAACGTTGAACAATCATTCAGCTTCCCTGTTCATCAGCTTAAGATGAAAGAAGGCTCTTGTGGAAAATGAGTGGGGGTTGGAAGGGTTGTATATATAGTGGGGGGGGTTGTGGAGAGAGGGTGGCACCTGTAGGCCCTGAGAAAAGGGTCCTAATTTTCTTCCTTGTTTAGTTTTTCCTCATGTGGAAGACCCATATGCTCAGGTCCTCTGTGAGTGGGGAAAAAATCAGTATCGTATATTTTCTTCCTTCATCCTTGTAGCTGGGGAGAAATTGTCCCTTTTCTGTAGAGGCTGTACATGCCAGGGACAGAAACACTTTCCAAATGTTTAGGACAGTAATTTGACAACAGAGGAGTCAACTACATCTAGTTTGTTCAAATATTGCGATCCTTGTAGCCCTGATAGGGAAAGTAGTCTTCCCCTTATTACCAGGGCTACACAGTTCGCAATACTTGAACTACTCTGGCTGCCTTATTGTGTGGGTTTGAGAGTTGAGGTTGAACTCCAAGCTGGGTGGCTACTCCATATCTTCTACCCAGACTCCAGAGTTGAGAGCTAGCTCAGAAAGTCCATGTGAGAAAGCCAGCAATATTGCAATGCAGGCCACAGTGAGACTATCACTCACGGGGACTGCCTTAGCTGGCTTTCAACTCAGTAGGTTGGGTAAATTGTTTTTAATTCAGTCACCAGATATCTCTTCAGGATGGTGGTAAAGAGCTAAAGTGCTTGCAGGTAATCTTAAGTTGGATAAAGCTGCCCACAGTCAGCCTATCATTAATAAGTTAGATTTGGCAGGGCTGAATGCCCTGAAACAGGAGGTGATTGGCCACCACAGCCACATGGGTCATGCCCTTGACTGGTAAATCATAAGAACGTGTCAGCCCATGAGCACAGGCACAGGGAACTTCTTTACTGTCATCAACAGACTTCAACTGTCCCCTTTGGATCTCACAAATGTGTCTGAAGCCAATTTAACAGCTTGTGGTTGGGGATACTGTCAGTGTTTCAGAGCATATGCATTTTTCTATTAAAGGGCGGGAAAAAAGCTCAGTAGGATAACGAAGTAATACACCTTGATCCTAGGTCAACCCTGCCCTTTGTGTTGGTTGCAGTAAAGATGGAGAGAGTTCACACTCCCTTCTGATGCCCTGTTCTTATGCTGCCTGACCTAAATGATTTCCATCTGTGGGCTGGGTAAGGATGGGCCCTAGCCTCGCAGGCCTGCTTTGTGTAACCTTTCAGTGCTGAGAAGCAACTATTTCACCTTGGGTGAAAATACTGTGGGAAATACCAGAGTCCTGTTCAAGATATTGGCTCCTCCAAGTCATCAAAGGTAATCTGGAGCAAGCATTCCATGGTAGTTTGGAAGAAAAGGACCATCAAACTACATTCTCCTAATTTTGTTAATATTACTGAGCCATTTCAGTTTTTTCTTCTTGCGCGTTGTGAAGTTTGCATGAGATGTTTCGCTTGACAGGCACTCTGCAGTAGTTCTTGTATGTGAACAAAAGTCACCAGAGACATAGCAATTTGTGATGCTGGCGCGCTGGAGTGAAATTTGTGGAGTTTGTTACAGCCAAAACCCAGTCAACTTGCTGGTTTTGGTGCTGAGTGACAGAGAACACGTTTGTTGCTCAACTCCAAAAAACAAAAATCCAACCAATGCATATGTGTGCGCTCTTTCTCAACTTTTCAGACAAGTAGTGACCACCCAGCTGTTCCCATTGCAGAGCCCTCCCTAATTTCTAGGTGCAAGCTATGCCAGGTATGGAGAGAAGTTCTTGCAAGCAGCTTGCTTTGGAACGCAGCAGGGAGCGACCTGTCTAAGCCTGGGCGATGTCGAAGGACAGTGGAGAAGTTTTTCACATGATCTGTGAACTCAGGGGACTCTAACAATATGCCATGGTGCTGAAACCACTCAGAACAGCAAACTCTGTGTAGATAGCCCTTTCATATACTGATTACAGAGGTCATTTGTGGCCCATATTTATGTTGTGTTTTTTCTTCATGTTAGTGTACTGGATAAGTGCCTTGCTTGTGTGGGGAACAGGTATCTCCAACAGACAGTACTCTGTTGAAATCTCATGTTGTCTTCCCAACCAGTTTGTTTCTTATTAAAAACGTCCTAAGAATATCAGTGCTGTGCCCAGTTCTGTGCCCTCTTTCCACTTATGCTGCTGAACAGAGTATCGTCTTTTTTTCTCAGGTGGGGAAAATCTTGGGGACTTTCTTGAAGTTTTACCTCACTATTTTACTTAGCCATTCTCCACTGGGGATTTTGGGTTACATCTCACTGATGACCATAGAGTTAATGAGAGTAATGCAAGATTTTCAGCCTTGTTTTTTCTGTATCTTCCAGCACTGGGCAATCAACAGAGAGAAATATAGCATGATTTCAGAGCAGTAATGTTATGATAAAAAAAAACCCAAACAACAAACTAGCTAATATCTGTGAAAAGCATTATGCTATGAACAACTTAAAGCCAGAAGAGATACACTAGAATGAAAGTAGCCCAGGAACCTTGTTTCTTTACCCAGTATTTTAGTACTACTTTCGCCTTCTTGAGAGGGATCAGCTTTCTGCAGGAGAGAGTAATTGCAGGATCTCTTATGGAAGGTTGATGTATCCAGTCATTAAAACCCATAGGCTGACTACCACTGCCATTGGGAGGGGGAAAGCAAGAGGAAGCATGAGGCATATCAGCTCACAGATCATAGGTAAACATAATTTTACAAATAAATTCGTCCTGTCCTTAAACTGACAATGCCATGTATAATGTACGTTGCGTTTACAATTGTTAAACAAAGTCTGCCACACATGCATGTGAGAAAGGACAACCGTTTTAAGGAAAATCAAAAGCAAACAGTACTGAAATATACAGTACACTGTTGACACAGAAACATATTGTAAATGTGGTAGAAGGAAGTTTTACCTGGTGGGAATAGTTTTGTTAACTCTGAGTTTCATATACCCACAAACCTCAAAGCCAATGCCCTCAGATCTCTCCTGGTACAGGGATTAGCAAAAAATTGTATTAATTTTACAGAGAAGGGGCACAGATGGTGTGAGTGACTTGTCCCAGGTAACACGTGGCATAGCAGAAATTTGAATTGAGGTCTAAATTCAAGCTGGGAGGCCCAAGCTGGAGACAACAATGTCATTTCTCCCCTGATCTGAACACCCCTGTCTCCTTCCATATGTAGCTGAGTCCCCAACCCTGGGCCAAATTTCAGTTTTAATTTAAGGCAATTCCAGTGGGATACGAAAACACTTCATTCTTTTCCCCGTTTAGTTCTGTAGGTAAGCAAAGATCCCTCTTGCTAAGGTGCAAATGCATTTTTTTTTTTTTTTTTCAAAACGTGGTAGTTTCCTCAGCTAGTCTGGATAATCCTGTCAGCTCATGATTCCCAGATGAAGAATCAGTGCTAAGCAAGGAAAATAGAGACAGACAAGAAGATCTAAAGAACCAGCCACAAATGCCAGGCTGTGTTTGCAAGGAGGAGACCTCCATCTCTGCAGTGCGGGTAGCACTGAGGAAGATAGCCACAGATACTATAGCCACAAGGACAAAAGTCCTGAAGCAGTAAAACAGAATGGGTGGGAGTCACAGAGCTAGCCAAAAAGACATCTCCAGTTCATGGGAAATGCAGTATTTCCTACACTTCTAACTTTCAACTCAAGCCATGTGGTAACCAAATCTTTAGTGAGTCAGAAAATGACAGAAAACTTTATTCCAGAAATTAAAAAACACAGCAATTCCTAACACAGCTTGTTATCCTAACCCTGCAACTGGTTAAGCAAATGAAGATAGTAAGTCTATGAAAAAGCAAAGACTTTTTGATGGAGGCGTGATGTAAGGAGTTAGCTATAGGCAGGGTGGTGGGCAGGAGTGTTGCTGTAGTTCTTGCCACCAGTGCCTCTGGCTTCGTGGTACTTACATGGTGCAACAGTGGACCCTGCTCTAACCACACCAGCATTGGAAGCCCACCTGTGGTCCTTCAGGTGGTGCAGTCTTCAATCTTTAACACAACCTGCACGTGCATGCACAAAATGAAAGGAGGCTTAACCTCAGTTTTATACTGTCAGTTACTGAGTTCAGTGACCTCTGGGCTTTTTGGGGGGAAGCTCAGTTAGTTTTGTGTATATCCCACCTACACTGTATTTCAGCTCTATTTAGAGAGCATGAGCTTGTTTCTATTTCCTAAACTTGTTAGTCACTGATTCCATGAAGACAAAACTCAGTGGTTGGATGTTATTGCTGCATGGACTCAGAGCAGACTGGGGTGGGGTGGGCAGCCGCAGAATGCTCCAGCCAAATCCATGGGATATCTTGGCTGTTGGGATCTTTTCTTTTTCTGTTTGTTTTTTTTTTTTTTTTAATTATTATTTTGTTTTGTTTTGTTTGGGGTTTTTTGGTGTTTTTTTTTTGTTGTTGTTGTTGCAGGTTTTTTTCTCTACTGTCTTCCACTGTAATGGACAAAATCCTGCTTCCACCCATCTCTTATCCTACACCCTTTCTGTCTGTTCCTGAGGGGCAGCAACTAGAACAGAGCACCATAAAGAGGGTTGTTGTGGCTGTTATCTCTGGCAGGTTTCACCAGAACTGCACCCAGGCTGTTTAGTTCATAATAACAGCGTGCATTGCATAGTGGTGTCGAGAAGGAAGCCCAGGAAAGGCTGCTGTAAAAACACTGCTGTAAAAACCCCACAATGTCTGTGACTACTTCTTGAAAGTATTTTAACAGCATGTTTGTGCTAGAAGAATCGCTTTCCCTCTCTTTGAGAAAGCAAACAGGAATCCCAGCACCTGAAAGGGCAGAACATTTAACAGACTTTATGTACATTTTTTTTCACAAAATAACAGCTAACATTTTAGAATTTTATTTTTGTTTTTCCTTCAGATGGGAAACAGGCTGCAGATCAAATGCATGTATGGTACTGCCGTGGCTGTCTGATCACATACATATCAACAGATTGACTCCAAGTGCTATGAAATCTTAAGAATCCAAAATCTGGACTTACGATAACAATGTGTTGTTTGTAAGGACCTCTTGCATGGCCTGTCTGGTGTTTCCTACAGGGGTGAATATCAAAATGGCAAAAACTTATTCTTCAGCGTCTTACCAAGCAAATCAAACACAAAAATATTTCAGGTTTGAAGAGGTTCTGTTGGGATTTCTGAGGAATTAATTGAAATTTGATTAGTAACCACCAAGCAGTCTCATTGCTGTGAAGGATGGAAAACTGAACTGGTACCTCTCCATGTTGCTGTCCTACACATATAACCCTCGTCTTTGCAGTACACAAATAAGACAAGTATTCAAAACAGAAGGTGAGTGATATATCGTACTGCGTTCCTGCAGCTGGATCATCTCATGAATGCAAAAAAAAAAAAAAACAAACCCCCAAAATTACCTGTGGCGCTGCTGTTAAGCATTTCCCCTCTCAGTAGAGGGGCTTTCCACTTTATAGCAAAAGACAGTCAAGATTCCTAAGCTTTGTTGCTAAAATAGTTTCATTTAGGGGGGAAAAAAATAGTTTTAATAGTGCCAGCAACTCTGGCAATAGAAAACCCAATGCAATTGCATGTTGAAGCTAAAAGATTGCTTTGCTTTTTTTTTTTTTCTTTTAACATTTGGAGGGAATTTCTGGATCTCGGTGAAGCCTGACTATTCTCTGGAGCCTCTAGATCAGTTCTCTACGTCTCCTTGGCCTGATAAACTCCCCAGAATCCATTTTCTGGCTTCTCTGGTTTCAGCTCTTGTTTGTGTTGGGATGTTCAGATTCTCCTTCCAGTACACGTGGTGGAGGAGGTGCCTTTGCAGTGGAAGATGGGGTTCCCCACCCATGGATCACTTCTGGAAGGATGTGTTAATCACATTGATCAAATGTGCTGTTTCTTGCCAGTCTCATAACCTTAATGAATATATTAAGCATGAGATCCAAAGCCCGTGATAGATTTCTTGTTTCAGTCACTTATGCTTTTACTGGTGCTGCCAGGAAAAGAGAAATCTTCTTGCACTGAAAAAGTCGTCTTCATCTGTAAGAAAATTGGCACCTACAGAACACTTGGGACACTAGGAAGTAATAAGGCTCCCAATAACAGATAAATAAATAAAGATAAAAATAAGGTATTAAGTAGAATTAAATTCTATTTAATGTAAAAGTGAGCTATGTATCTGTAAATCACTTAAAATATGAAGTCTTCCTGAGGAACTGCCAGTGTTAAGATCATGAATGTGACCATATGATATAATAAACAAACTTTCAGAAGAAAAATGTAGCCTTAATTTGTAAGACTATGGTAGGGCAGAACTTGGAATACTGAAACAATTCCAGTATCACTTGGCACAGTTCCAGACTACAACAAACTGTATGTTGATACTGATGTGTGCAGTTCTCTGTGGTTAATTAAAAAATAACCCATGAGGAGCCTCCAAGTCACTGTTGTTCGTGATAAAAATGTTTATTTTAAAAACTGAGATTTTAAAAACAAATGTGAAAACTGATTTTTCTTAAGAAACAGTTCTGTGAACTATTTAGGTAGGACTTTGGATCCCTATGTTTAAAATATTAGTTCCCCTAAGAAGCTGCGGCTCTTTGTTCTGTGAGTGAGAACATTCCTTCAAGTACCAGTTGAGGCTGTGTTCTGTGTAATTTTCACACGAGCTGGCAGAAAAGGGGAACAGTCATTCAGGACAAATTTCAAAACTGTTCCCCTCCTGCAGGGTATGAAAATTCTTTGGAGAAAACTTACCTGAAGACCTTAAGCAACATGAGAACTTTCATTTCCATATGCTGCTGTTTAGGGGAGTTTTGAGGAATGACATGATTAAATCAGTGAACGAAAGTCAGATTTTAAAAAGGCACATGCAAGTGTTTGTACTGGAAAAAGCTGAACCGACTCTTATTCTGGCCCCTCACATTTTTTCAGCCTTGCAGGAAGCAATTGTACAGAAACACGGAGTTATTGCCTGATATCCAGCCTGTGGTGTGGAGATCTTTAAAAGGCTAAGAATGTAATACCAGTGCTTGCAAAACACTTGGATTTTTTTCCCAAAAGGAGGTAGCTTAAGTGAAGCCATAAGGAAGTTTCAAGCAATGTTCATAGGCAAATTACCAAAAACAAAGCCAGAGAAAACATACCACGTTAAATCCTTCTGATTTTACTGATGGCTTGCAGAGCTTGAGACGGGTCATCTTGAGCAACAAGTACCCCTGCTGAATAAATATAGGCTGACAATTGATTTGGGGCCAAGTGAGGATCCCTGCCCTGAGAATGCTCAGCTGTGTGCAACCTCATACTTTTACAAGGCAACAGGCTTGTTGTGATTATGGAGCATCATTAAACAGCCCACTTGTCCTGGAAGGTGTGTTTCATTTCAAACGATACAACAGTTAACTGCAGGCCGTTGTGGGTTTTTAATACTCAGTTCTGGATCAAGGAGGCTGTGTAGAAGCAGCATTTTACAGGGTGTTGTTGCCTGGTCTCCTATATGTGGGCAGATTTAGGGTATTACCAGTTGCCAAGTGGGATATTTGGTTTTGAACCTCATCACTGGCTGGACTTCTCTCCCCAGGGAATGTGGGGAACTTTTATACTGAAGAGACAGAAGGCATCTGCCTTTTATTAGTACCTCAAGCTCTGCTGCCATGAAGAAGCGTGTCTCCAGGGGCTTATCTGGATCTCTCTTTCAGTGTGGGCAAGAACCACTAAACCAGTGCAGTGTGTGCAGACTTTCAGGAGCAGAGCTTGGAGGAGCATGCCTGGCAGCAGGCCAGAGCGGGCAATGCAGAGGAACAGTCACTGCTATTGGGTCATGACATTGCTGAAAAGAAGGGGAAAAAGATGGAGAAAAAGGATGGTGATCTTCCACCCTCACTGTTTTTTCAGAGGTCACAGGTGTTAGCAGCATGCGTCTTGCCAAAACTCCTGCAGCAGTTCAGGTGTGCCCTGAGTAGGAGCTATTCCACAGCATGTCCCAAACAGTGCATCCCTTCCAAACGATAGCAGATTTTGACACCTGGTGAGCTAAAATTACTCTTGGCTAGAACAGAACCTGCAAAGCATGAGAGTGGGTTGTGCCAGGGTACTGGTGCATGGCATGTTGGAGTAGTGAGGTGAATACATTCCTTTCTCAAAGAAGGTGACATTGCCCCTTATTATTACATAAAATGAACCATCATTATGAATCATTTCTGGATATTTCATCTGGATTTATTGTATGCAAAGAAGCTCAGTGACACCAATGCAAGTAATGACAGCAATGAGACATTGTATCTGATTATGCAGATTGTATACTGAGCTGCTGAAAGTGCTCTCTCTTACAAGATCTCCCTTGTCTTTGAGCTTCTCTGTGATGGCAAAGCACCTGTAGGAAGGAGAGGAATTCCACAGTGCAGAGAGGTTCGGAGCAGGTGGGTTGTTAGCCCACACGAGAGTAGACAAAACACTCCTTTGAGGGGTCACTCTTCTGCACCACCTCATAGTCACAGCTTTTCTTGTTGAAAACAACTTTGCAGTTTTCTTTGTCGTAACCAATAGGAGTATGAAAGCTGTCATTGGCAAAGAGAAAGCAAATGTTAGATTGAGAGCAATAAAAGATTCAGTACTTCAGTGGTGCAGTGATTATAGCTTGAACTAATGCTGAGATAGCTCTGAACCTACGGCTTAGGCCAGCCTAGCTAGCTTGAGTGCCACACAGCTACAGCTTCCAGGGCCTCAAATGATGCCTTGCTGCACTGCGCTGGGTGGGTGTACCAGTATGCTCAGCACTAGCATAGGGATTTCTAGCACAGCACTTTACAGTGCGACATAAGCATGGTCTTGGCATGTTTCATCTCTTTTCCATTAATTTTTCATTACTGCCAGTTTGTTTAGGATGCGGTAGCTGTTTCCTGACAGAGCGTCGCCTGAGCAAAGGCGATGATCATAATCAAGCTATTTTAGCCCTTTGAGAAGGTAGGATAAGAGGAAAGAAGGATGTTTGAGATAGATACTTCAGAGCAGAGCCTTGTCACTCTAGGATCAGCATATTTGCTGGAGAAAAGCACCTCTGGAAAGGGATTCAGGTAATCAAAGGCCCTTTAGAGGAGCTTCGCTTAAGTCCCTTATGGAATGAATTCCTTCCTACCCCCACTTTCCCTGCTAAGGAAAGACTTAACTGCAGTGTAAGAGGGGTTCACAAGTTCCTCAAAATTAAAAGCAAGCACCAACTGGATGTGTCTGGAAGGACCTGTGTCGACTCCCATTCAGCAGAAAGCAGACTAAGGTAAACACAACCAAGGATCCAAATGATCAAGAGCTATATGTGGCTTGGCCTATCTCTGTGACATGGGTGAGGAAAGGCTCTTTTGTGCCCTTAGAAACTCATTTATCCCCAGCAAATGGAAAGCTATAGTCTTCCTTTGGGCAATGATGCAAGCAAGAAGTTCAAACTTACAGGGAGCAGCAACGCATTGCATCTTTGCTGCAGCTGCATCTGAAGCAATTTTCTGTCCTCGCAATTTCTCCAAAGGGGTATAGTTTTCCATCCAGGATACAGCCTGCATAAGACAGCAGCAAATCAGAACATGTCCTTTAAGCCTCCACATAAAGGCTGAAAAATTTAAAAATTATTTCAAGTTTTCTGAAAATGTTTTTCTTGGCAATAGTAAAGCAGAATTCATTTTGTTCTCCAGGTTATTACCCAGGCAATTTGGAGAGCCTGAGCTTGTTTCTTCACTTGTTAGAGACAGTTTCAGTGCGACAGATCTGGGATGAAAGTGAGCAATCAAAGAGCCAGGTCTGCCACCTGGCACCAGACTTTATTCAGAACTACTCTCAACGCCTACATCAGCTCCGTGTGCTGGAATAGCAATAGCAACCTACCACCGATAGCAATAATATAGCTGCAACCATACCTGGTCCAGGGGAAGACTTTGTTTTTCCCTACTTTTGGCAACTTGGTGCTGGAACCTCCTATTCATGTCTTTCTGACATCTCCCGCTCCCATGTATTTTGAGCCCTTCCTGGCAGCTCCACATAGAGCTGAGCTGCCACAGAACACTCAGGTGAGAACGACTTCCCTCTTCTTACCTTTGTTGGCCTCCCCTGGCTTGTTCATTTTAGTAAAGCAGTATGCATCACCCAGTGTCACTATGACGCCCATTGCAACAAGGAAAGCCAGGAAGCTTTTCTGTAAAAGAGACACAGAGCCCATGGCATGAATTTAATTCCACTTTGATTATCTTTATTTTCAAATGTGAAGTCACTGAACCTGAAGCAAAAATTAGAAATAACCTCATGCGTACATGAAAATGTTGGAAAAGGGCACTTCAGATATTTCACTGCATTGATGACTTTTTCCTTTAGGTAGGAAAAGACAAAATGATACAACATAAATGTGTCAGCAGCATCACTCTCTGCCGTGGTCCAATCTCTAGAAATCACAAAAAGCTTCAATAGTATTATACACTTGAAAGCAATGTCAGACCCTTACTAGTGCTTTATTTGTTGCCTTTGAGTCAGATTTAGATATTTCTCCAGCAAATCACTGTCCGAATATCATCCCATTGCTTCACTTTTGGGTATAGCAATTTCTCCAAATTTGGCAGCGGGGTGGAGATCTCTCTTAACCTGTGCTATTCCGTGGTGCCTGGCTGTCCTGGTTTCAGCTGGGATGAAGTTAATTTTCTTTCTAGTAGCTGCTGTTTTGGATTTAGTATGAGAATAATGCTGATAATGGACACTGTTTTAGCTGTTGCTAAGTGATGTTTATATTAGCCTAGGACTGTTTCAGCTTCCCATAGAAGCTGAGAGGGAGCATAGACAGGAAAAACTGGCCAAAGGACTATTCCATACCATAGATGTCATGCTCAGTACATAAATGGGCGCTGGCAGGGGGGCAGGAATCTGTGCTCACTGCTCAGGACAGGCTGGACAACCGATCATTGGGTGCTGAGAGCGACTTGTGTCACTTACTTTTGTACATTCTTTTACCTTTATTATTTTTTATCATTATTTTTTCCCTCTTCCATTACTGTTCTATTACTTAGTCTTTATCTCAATCCATGAGGGTTTTTTTGGTTGTTCCTCCCCCTTTTCCCTCTCTTCTCTGTACCTTACGGGGGGCGGGGAGATAGGGGAGTGTGCAAGCAGCTGTGTGGTCAAGTTGCTGGCAGGGGTTAAACCATGACACTGGCCAAAGGAAAATTGTCTAAGCAACTCCTCTTCCATGAAGTTTTAGTATGTAGCATTGCAGCTGGTCTCTGCTGATGCTCCACATGCATTTGACATGGATCTGTGGGGCTATCTGTGCTGTGCAGCTATCCAGGGGTTTGTGAGCTCACGGAATTATGGCTTTCCACAGAGGATCTCAACATGGGATACTGCTTGCTGTATATTAGTCAACCATCTTGAGTTTGGTGGTGGCTTTCGTCCAAACCGGTTCAGCTGTTTGCAACAGCACAGGCCAGTTCTACCAGAGGCCTTACTGCTGTCACTCACATCTTTATAGAAAAGACTAAAATCTTTCTTTCGCTCTGCTGGGTTGTCTTCTGTGAATGTTCTACCCTTTATTTGCTCCAACATTTGTCCTTATCTTGCTACTGCTAGAAATGCCAGGCAGATGAACTTGGGCATGCTCCTCTCTCTAAAGACCAGAGTTCTGGACCTGCCAGAATCTAAACAGAAAGGGAAGTCTGTGGTGTCTCATTGCTGTCTGAACTGGCTTTGTGCTGGAACAACCAAAGGATACGTCAGCTAAGCAACAGATGATTAGCAGTAAAGGGCCCACATATAAGTAGGCTGAGCACAAAGAATATCAAACAGGTAAGAAAGCACTGGCAGAAACAGTACCCTTCGTTAGAAATGGCAGAGATTATTACTGTTACACTGATGCCGAGGGCTCTTATTTAAACATCAGAGTTGTGTTGTTCTGTGGGCAAGGCACTGCAAGGAATGATTTTTTTTCCCATTTGCTCTCTTAAAAAGGGGATGCCACCAGCCATCTTGCTGAACAGAATCTTCCAAACTGGATTTAATGGACTTTGGAAGTGGGTGAATTAATGTGGAATGAGATACTGTATCTTTTTTTTTCAACTAAATCTTGTCTGAGTATAGACAAGCCCTCAGGAAAGCTTAGGCACAGAAAGAAGTAGATGATGATTTCTCCCTTTATTTATGAATCTACATATATTACAGAAACTACTGCCTCTTATGTAAAACTTATGCCATTCCCGAGATTCTCATCAAAGGTAGTAATTGATGTCCGTACCTTTGGGGATTATGTGAGTATAAATTAAAGGAAAGCTGGGCCATAGGGCTTTGTCTGTCTATTTAGCATTACCTAACTTGATTCAGATTCTGCAAACACATTTGGAGGCTTGAAGAGCTGAAACAGGACACAACTTGATAGATCAAAAGAGAAATACAGACAAAAACCACTGTTCATTACACTTTTCACTATAAAGGGACTATATTTTAAACTATATTTCACATCTATACGTTTTAAAAGTATGGTCCTTAATGTTTACAAAATTCTGCATATTTACACAAACATTTCTGAGAAAAGAAGAACAGCAAGCAAAACACCAAGACATATATGTATACAGTTTCTTGCAATGAATTACAAAACAAAGAACAAAATTCACAGCAATTTTCACAAAGATGTCTTACTTCCTTTGCATCTTACAGTTTTTTAATAGACTATATCCATGTTTAAAAATGTGTAACTACGTGATTCTTTTAAATACCCTTCTTTCACAGTTTTAAAGCAAATAGCTATCTGTAGCCTCAGAAAAAAACTTCTAAACCTTTCACTTACCATTGTGGAATGTTTGGCTTCCAAAGAGCTCCAAACCTCCAGAAGAACTCTGCAAGTGCTTTATGTGGAATCTGAGAGCAAATATTTTACGGTGCATTTATGTTGAGCAATTCAAGTCCAGGGGAAAAAAAAAAAAAAAGCTTACTCAACTCAAATGCAGTTATGTTGAAATTTCTGAAGAAATCACTGAAATTTCGCCAGCTGGCACTGAGAAAATGTTTGATTCTGTAGAGCACTGACCTGAGTAAAAGGTTGAACCTGGAACTTTGTAATCCTTGGAAGCATTATGATTAGAAGAAATGCCTGTCTGATGAAATGCAAGTATTGATAGCTAAGCTGTAGGCATTACTGTACGGTTAGGTGATTTTTAGCTGTGGTAGGAATGCGTGCTGACCATTTCTGCTGTCAGTGGGCTGGAATATGCTTAGAGTTAGAAACTAGGTATTAATAGCTTAGGGAGCTTTTGCCAGATCTTTGCATACTCATGTTTAATGCTGTGGTGTGCACCTTAAGATAACTGAAGGTACTTGGCCATTACCAGTATTAAAACCTCTTAACATTCAGATCTTAGTCAAAGCTGGATCACATTACAACATTTCTTTCTCCTCAACTAAAATAAGGATTTCCTCTCAAATCGAAAGCCTGCTCTTGCTCCTGGGGGACTGTTCAGGCTTTCACCCAAATAACTGTGATAAAGTGTATTATCACTTTTATATGTGCAAAATACTTTCACAAGCAGTGATAAATTTCAGAGTGCTAACCAAATACTCTTGCTCCTGCAACTTCCTTTCAGAATGAAATAACAGACTGTGGCCCTACCTATGTTTTAAAAAGAAATACTTTGTTACAGACGATGGCAAGGAATTTGAAACTCATTCCTGTGGGAAATTTATCACCAGCTACAGGAAATTTGGCATATGATTTTAAGATTACATTTAGAAACTTTGGATTAATAAATCAAATAAAATTTGGCTGTACTACAAGCTAAATAATTTTGGGCTCTTTTTTTTTAAGTGAATTAAGCACAGAATTGTAAATACTTTGGAATGGTGGAATGGTGGCAAGAAAAGTTGTCACTCTGTCATAGGAACACTATGTATTTGTATGTCAAAAGTTGTCATAGAAACACTATGTATTTTTAAGTACTAATAATAAGTACTTCAGGTTTTGGGTTTATTCAAACCAAAGAATTTAGCAGGAGAAAAAAAAAAAAATTAAGTACATGACGTAATTCCATGACCTTCTTGGAGGAAATGCTGCAGTTGAAGTCAGTACAGGTTTTATATTCCTTTAGTAAGAAATACATAAGTCATGGAAAGTTACTAAGCATTCAGTTTTACAGACTATACACCTGACTTTTTGTTGTTGTTGTTGTTCTGATATAATCACTACAGTTTTAAAAATCTCATTTCATGAAAGTCATGTTTATGTCATTGAGAAAATTCAATAAATTTCCTTTCTCATCCTTTGCTTCCAGCATAGCAGATAATAGTACTTTATTACCAAAATCTTCCTCTTGTCTGTGTTTACACAGCGTCAAGTCAGCTTATAACTTCTCTCACATGAGTACAGCAGTTTTGGTCTTCAGTTGCGTAGCACAGATTTCCTTTCATTCTTGTAACCCATTTCTGAACAGTCTCCAATCTGATGGTATCTCATTTCAAATCTGAGTATAGCATGAAAGCTTGTGAAAGCTTGTAAGTGTGTGGAAATGACCCCAGATACTATGAAGAACATAATGCCTTTCCTGTATATGCATCCAGGGATCACATCTGCTGCCTTAAGCACTGTATTGTTCTAGATACAAAACATTTGCTTTCCATCCCTAAATTCTTATCAGGGGCACTGTTGTTAATAGAGATATATATTTTACAGAGTTTTAAAACATTCCCATTCCTACAAAAATTTAAAAAAATCCCTAAAGCATGGATTGAGTAAGCACAGTTTATTGCGCCATAAAGACGACCAGATTTAGTCATCATTCATCATATTAAGCATCGTTTACAAACTCTATCAGCAACGATTTTATATTTTCTCCCAGATAATTTGATACAGGCGTTTCATAAAAGTGTAGAGAAACTATAGAGGATGTGCACCAACTGGCTCGCACCAGATTTACAGCATTCCCTTCCCTTCACCTACCATGTCCAGGCTTTGCTATCCCCAGGTCACCCTGGGCTTGACAAGAAATTTTATGCCAGTCCTTTTGTGGTTTTCCACAGAGAGCTCAAAGCAAGGCCGTTTTTGCTTTCAAAGCACTTGCTAGGTGGAACACCTTATTCTTCTGCCAGTGAGTGCTTGATAAAGATGCCGGAGCCCTGCCAGCTGCACTGCTGATTGTCTGCTGGTAGGCTGACTCTCCTCTGAGTGCCTTTGAACCTCCTGCCTCCGGATATGCAGATCTTGCTTTAAAATAACTCAGTGTCCTCCTAAAGCCTTAGCTCTGGCTATGTCTCCAGTGAATTGCTTTTTTAATACACTTTTTTTCAAGAATGATTGCTTCCATAGCACTGCGCTAATTCATGTTTCACCAGTTGTCATCTAGCACAAAGAGAGACAAAAGCGCCTGACAAGCTCTCCCGTGAAAAGTGTATCATCCTTGTGATCAGCTCAGCCATTCCTGATCATTTTCAATATTCCTACGAAGTTGATAGCTGGGTTATGAAAACATACAGCGTCGACAGTCTGCCTTTTCTGAGTGTAAGATTATTAAAAAACTGGAAACATTTTTAAGGCTTTGTTGGTAGGACAGTTGCTAAGAATTTCATACTTAGACCTTTCCTAGTTTCCCAGTCAAATGCTGCTGAACATGTCTGGTCTCTTTCAGCTTCTCAGGAAGAGTTTTCTCTGAACTGTTGATATCTGGAGAAATCTCTGAGAAGGTTATCCTGTTCAGCTATTATGGTATTATTTTTGTAGCGTTTAGAAGTACTTTTCTAGGACTTTCTAAAAGGCAGGTTGATTTGGGGTGATGGAAAGGAAGGTGATGCCATTTACCCTTGTCCTGTCCCCACAATCCTGCTTCATGATCCACTGGCAATTTGCAGCTCAAGGTTATTGTGATTGTTACCAGGCTGTTTGTTGGGTGTGTTTTTAGAGCTGGAGAGAGAAAGAAAAGATTCCTCTGGTTTCGCTTGCAGGCTATCTAAAAATCATCTAGCTAAATTGACGTAAAACCTAGCGGATGCTCTTCCATTATTTTAAGCGTAGTAAACTTTATGTTGATTTACACCTAGCAATAGGTTTAAGTAGGAGTTTGGTAATAATTTAAATTTCAGCTTAATAAATTAAATAATTTAAATCTCAGCTAAAGATAAACTAGAGAGATTCATTTTAAGTGCAACAAAACATTTTTGCACTGGCTTAAATAAACTAATTTAAATTCATTACTGTTAAGGAACTCAGGAGTATAAGAAAGAGTTTAGAATAATGTTCTTGGAGAGAAACATCACATTATAATCTGCTAAACTAGATTTGCCACTGTGGTCAGGAGAGGCCACTTCTGTGTGTCAGGATTGATGTCTAGTCTGCAGCAGTAGTCCATCAGCAGCAATTAAAGTCATGATCTTTTAATAGCTTTAGAGGCAATGTTGCTCTTATGGGAATTAATTTTCCAAGCAGGAATAAGTATACACAGAACCTGGCAAGAATTCTTTGGTGCGCTGCTAGAACTGCCCTGCAGCTTTATTCCCTTTGCACCTGCCTTCAGCTATTCATCTAAGTATGTATAATCCTGATGTCTTCAGTTTCACATAAAAAGGAACATGCTTTTCCTTCCTTTTTAAATGTACGGTTCATGTTTAACCACACCAAGGCTCAATCACACCAAGCTGAGTGGCATCGTTGACACTCTAGAGGGAAGGGGTGCCATCCAGAGGGATCTTCACAGGCTAGAGAGGTGAGACCATGTGAACCTCATGAAGTTCAACAAGGCCAAATGTAAGGTCCTGCACCATCTCAAACATGGACGCAGGCTGGATGATGAGTGGATTGAGAGCAGCCCTGTGGAGAAGGACTTGGTGGTATTTGTGGATGAAAAACTGAATATGAGCCGGCAATGTGCACCAGCAGCCCAGAAAGCCAAGTGCATCCTGGACTGCATGAAAAAAAGCATGGCCAGCAGGTCGAGGGAGGTGATTCTCCTTCTCTACTCTGCTCTTGTAAGACCCCACCTGGACTACTGTGTTCAGCTCTGGGGCTCCCAGAATAAGAAAGACATGGACCTGCTTGAGCAGGTCCAGAGGAGGGCCAGAACACCTCCCCTGTGAAGACAGGCTGAGAGATTTGGGGTTGTTCAGCCTGGAGAAGAGAAGGCCTTATAGCAGACCTTATAGCAGCCTTTAAGTACTTAAAGGGGATATACAGGAAAGATGGGGAGGGACTCTTTACCAGGACCTGTAGTGACAGGACGAGGGGTAACAGTTTTAAACTGAAAGAGGTTAGATTTAGATTAGATATTAGCAAGAAATTCTTTACTGTCATGGTGGTGAGACACTGGAACAGGTTGCCCACAGGAGTGGATCCCGGGAGGGGTTCAAGGCCAGGTTGGACAAGAATTTGAACAACCTGGTCAAGTGGAAGGTATCCCTGCGCAAAGCAGGGATCAGATTAGATCTTAGGGCTTGAATCAAGCAAAACACTTAAATACATCCTTAGCTTTAGCCATGTGGGTGGCTCCATTGTTCCCAGTGGAGCCACTCCTTGTTCTCAAGCACACGCTTGGTGAAAAGCTTTGCTGGATCTAACCTGGACCATAAGTTCGCAGTCATCCTGGTTCTGTGTTGCTTTATCAACTATATCAATTGATATAAGAAGTTTGATTTCTTTACCTGTTTACAAAAGTGGGAGTGTAGCAATATTTCAGCAGTCCCGCGAGTTTCATATTTCAAAGTTTTGATAGAGGCTGAAGTAGAAAGCCATGAGACTGTGATTCAGGTGCTTTTTTATTTCTTCATTTTGACACTGACTTGATGCATGACTTTGGGTGGCTCCCTTAAGCGTGTCAGACATTTCAAGTTTCAGACATTATTACCTGACTGTAGAGGACTGCAGAACCCAGCAATAGTACCCAAAAGTAACCTTCCCCCACTCCTCACACACTAGGCATTCCTACCCCACACGAAGGCAACTCCGGGTAATGGCTGTCCTCCAAGATCATGATTTTACTATGAGAGATGAACTTTTGGGGTCAAAGAAGGATCAAACCCATGTGGGGGAAACCATGAGCCAAGAGAGTAATGTGTGTCCAAGTCCAGGTTCCTTTAGAGGATTAGCAGTTCTGCTCTGGATTTTTTTTTCCTCCTTTAGGATTTCTAGTTACCCAAACTAAACTTATCAGCCTGGTTATTTTTGTCCTGCTTGCACAACAACTTCTTGCAGTAAGTCATTTGACTCAGTACGTGGCAGCAAGGTATTTCAGGTGATGTGGGTACTCATAGTCTGCTTATTTCTGACACATAGGTTATAATTAATTATTTCAAAGGAAAGCTGATTTTGAATTCACTCAATCGAATAAATACACTGGTAGGCAAGTGGTATGTTCCGTCATTGCATTAACCAGCAATGAATCCCAAGCAGGAGGGTAAGCACATCTGGGGGCTTCAGGCTCCTGTGCTGGTCCAGTGACCGCCCACGCGTCCTTATTTCTAGCTATAGACACTCCTTTCTGCACTGCGCCAGACACTGAGGCATCTTCAAGCCCCAACTTCACTGGTCACCCCCAAGTCCTTTTGCAGTCTGCAAATAACGCAGGTGCTGGGACTGTCCCTTGGAGGCTGGGGAGTTCTGGTAATTGCAGGGCTTGGATGACCACATCTCTCCGTATCTGTATCAAGCCATACAACATAACCTGTGCATGAGAATGAGGAGTGGCAGGGAAAATGAGGAACAATGCACAAACTCTGTTTGGGTTCTTTCTTGTGTGATATTGAAGCTTATCTTTTAATTGTAACTTGACTTTTTCTTTTGTTTGCATCCTGTTCTAGTTATAAAAACATATTTACTTTCTGTTAGCTATTGGGAAAGCTGGCTGTGGTACTCTCTTTCATTTTTTACCTTGTAAATATTTGTGAGTTTAACCAAGTGCTGTGTCTGCTTAAGCTTTTGTTAGCACTTCCAGGGTAAGGCAACAGAAAGCAGTACTGCTGCCAAAGGTTTTTTTACAGGACAAAAAAAAACCCCAAAATACGCAGGCTAGCTATATAGCATATCATTACCCAGATTATCAAGAAGAGAGAATTATATTTAAATTTATATTGAATGTCATGTGAAGATACTAAGTCTTTGTCCACTGTAAACTGTAATTTCTTCACCGACAAATGCTAATGGAAATTTAGTGGCCACTTCAGACAAAAAGTTTAAAAAAATAAGTAAAAGGGAAACAATCAGATCCCCCTAATAATCCTGTATGAATAAAGTCTTATTATTAAAGTCTGTTCTTGTTAATTCATAATCTGTGTATGGGTGTTAGAAATCCTTCTGTCTTTAATAGAGTTGCATATGGCCTGTCAGTGAATGCGTATAACATACACAATACTCCCCTTAAAGCTGGCCATGCTGTTTACAGGGGTATTTTCTGGACAAAACAATTTACTGCTTGGTTTGAGAATAGTCAGGATCCACTCCAAATGAAAACGTTTGCTGTCAGCTCTGCTGAAGTTGTGAAGAGACAGTAAGCTCTGATCACATATCACAAGTGCACAATACTGGCCTCCAAATTACTTTCAAGGTTGTATCAAAATGCCTTTAGTCTTCTACAGCCATTCTGCGGCTGCTAAAAGTTCTGTGCAGTCCTATGGGCCTGTGGAAGTTATTATGGGTACCCAGTGGGGACCAGTTCCATGGGAAGGAATAGGTGTCAGCTTGTGCAAGAGTGCAAATACTGGACTTCCTCCTTTGCTTTGCAATTGCTTCTTTTGGTGATGTTCACAAATGTTTCTTTGTGGACACAAAGAACAAGCTTTGAGGCTAACACAACCTATGCTTAAACTTGTGGATTAAGGAGTCCTAGTGTGCTCCTTGTTCTGCACAAGTCCAACTGTTTGTAGTACCCCTCCCACCACTTTTTCTCCCCATTCCATCCCTCAGTTTCACAGAAAGGAAGTTTAGGGATCTAAGCCAGGAAAAAGCCAACCAATTTGCTATAGTACAGAATCCCTAAGTGTGCCAGGATCAGCCCCCACTGCTGAGTCCAAACTCTGCTAATTTCACTACTACATTGAAGAGGCAAACTACAGACACATACTTATGACTGTATCCCCAACTCGTTTGGGAAAACCCAGTCAGCTGTAATTTCAGGCATATGCCCAATGCTAAGTCGGTCTGTAGGCATTTTCTCACTAGAGCAACAAACTTTCATCATTATTGTCTTCAGTTTTAAGTGTTGGCTTATCAGAACTAACCAGGGGATTTATTGCCTGGCAGCAGGCAGGGGTAGTAAATTTTTAGACTAGGGCTAACAAGCAATTTCAGGATAGGCAATGGCTTTTTCCCCCATGGAGCAACACTGTAGAAAATAGACTGAAGTAGGACCAGGAAGAGATCCACAAAGATTTGTTTCCTCTTGCTCCATGTCTGCATAACTATAGCATCCCATTATGCTGTGCTAGTTCTTGTCCAGAAACTGGAGGGCAGAAGAGAGCAGCAACTACAGCATATGTTATGTTTCTCAAGTCCATCTGGAATCATAGAATAGTTTGGGTTGGAAGGGACGTTTAATGGTCATCTAGTCCCAACCCCCCTGCCATTAGCAGGGACATCTTCAACCAGATCAGGTTGCTCAGAGCCCCATCCAACCTGACGTTGAATGTTTCCAGGGATGGAGCATCTACCACCTCTCTGCGCAACACGTTCCAGTGTTTCACCACCCTCGTTGGCTTGTGTACGTTTTCTTCGAACCCTTTGTGTCCTGTACTCTGGCCCCCCTCTGCAACCCATAGGGGGTCTTCCAGTAACCTGACTGCCTGATCCCACGATAAACACTTTCACTGCAGCCTTTAAGAGCCCCACCAAAAGACCTCTGTCTCATTTCATGCTGCTGCAAATGCACAAGGCTGAGAAGTTGCATGGGACTGGCAGAATTGCAAGGAACACCAGTCTGCTGTAACTTCTGTCCTCGTGGCCATGCAGGAAAGAACTTGTCCTCCAAAATAATTCAAGAAGTACTCCGGCCTGCTCTGGAAGGTCCTAGGGAATCTGAGCTGCACAGACACAGATCTCATGGCCACATACAAGCAGGAAGAGTTGCCACAGAGCTAAGGCATGTCTGTGAGCATGGATATCAGAACTCAGTTGTACGCAGTCTTACATGTTGTGTTCCTTAATATGCAAATCAGGTCCTGATGACATATTTGATTTTTGATACCTTTATAACGCATATTCATTTGGAAAGTTCTGAGGGGAATAGCAAGTGATTTTTGATTGTTGCCATATTCTCTCTAACCTTTAAAAGGAACCTGTCTAAATTCCTCTCTAAAAGGAGTTTTAGGACTGAAATGCTTTTTGGGACTGTGATCATAATGTTTAGGTTGGGACTTCTAGAAAGCAGAATTTTTTTGTGCCATTCATAACCCCCTCTGCTCAAACACTGGTGTATATATCACAAACAAACAATTTCCCCTAGGGGAACATTCAGGTTCCATGTTGCTGTCTTTTTTTTTTTTTTTTTTTCTAATGGAAACCAATCTGCAAGACTCCCAGACCTGAAGCTGCCTCATGGTAAGACCCTACATTTTTTCAGCATCAGTGCACACAGAGCATGCAGAACTCACGTTTTGTAACGCACAAAGTTCTGTGCCAGCAGAACTTTGCATTATGAACAAAGGACTTGTTGGATTTTATTCCACATTTTGGTGAATATGGGAAGTAACTAAAGGCAAATTTTTCTGGTTTTTGGAATGTTGCGGAGGAAGGAACTATGGCAAAAGACTAAAAGCCTTGGAGAATAATTTTAGATTAATCCCATCTGTGTGTTTTTTAACAATCATCTTGCTCAAGACATTGTTCGGAAACTAGCCTAGGCTAGTATTTTTCTGTTTGTACCTTGGTAGTTTCTGCTTTATTATCAGTATATTAAAATTCTTTACATTCTAATAGGGTTGAAGATCTGAGCCAGTTCAGTAATGGTATCTTGTTATCAAATCACAGACAAATAGAATTGAAAGGAATACAATGATACTTTGCTTTTAGAAGTTCATATGGCCCTAATCTAGCAATATCCTTCAAGTAGTTGGATGTAGCCATTAAAATAAATACATAAGAACTTGGATATCTTGGGTGTTTTTTCTTGTTTAAATAGAGAACCCAAGTAAAAAGTAAATCACCCAGGGCCCTGGTTCCTCATGAGGTCTTCTGTGTTATCAGTGTAGTGAAGTGCAATAAATAAACTCCTTGGGCTACTATCAAGGGCTGATCTAAACTGACCGTTTCCAATTAGTTATTTTGTTACCAGCTGGAAGAACAGATGATTTTATTATTGTTTCCTTTCTGGTTAATTCATTTGTAATGAAGAAAATATGAAATAGAGTGGTATGACAAGGTTTTTTAATCCATTGGAAAAAATGACTTAGTGAGAAAGAGGGAAGTTAAGAGTGGGTGTTTGACTTGTAAAGGCCCAGGGATAATTGGCTGTGAATCCCAGCTGGGCAATTTCCACAGTATATTTATGCTAGTGTATATAGTGTTTTCTTCTAGCAAGTCAGGAATTCTGGTGTGGGTTTAAGACTAATCCAGTTTAAAATCAAAGGACATGTTACCTGACCTATAAGGTAAGTCTTGCCCTTACTTTCGTCAGAAAAATAGGAGGAAGGGGGCCCTCTCTCCTTGTATGATGGGCACTGGCATACCCCGTCGTAGCGCTCCAGCGGGGAACGCTGCTGTGATGCAGGCGTGTCGCCATGACCCGCGACTCCCACCACCCTCGCCCTTGCTCCCAGCACAGAGCACGGCCCTTCCGCGCCCATCTCCGTTACAAGTCACCAGCGGTCTCTCGGCCAAGGGTGCCAGGCCCTTGGGGCCGCCGCAGCAGTTGAAGCCATCTCGCACCTGCTTCTTCGTTCCCCTCGCCTGGGAGACACGGTCCTCACAACCCGCAGAAAGGATGGCGTGAGCACCCATCCTCCCCACCCAGCCGGGAGCGGGCCCAGCCTTCTTAGCCCAACCACCCTCCCGGGGATGCCACGGCTGGTTTAGGACCGAGTGGGTGCGCGGGCGAGTCCTCCGCTCCTCCTGCTCTGCCGGGATGGGCTGTTCCCAGCAAGGGCTTGGCC
>NW_009649187.1:4342690-4378439 GCF_000708025.1 Charadrius vociferus
CGGGGCCCCGCCGGGCGGAACGCGGGGAGGGCGGCTCCGGTCAGGGGCTGGTGGTCGGCAGAGTCCCCGGTTGGTTTAAGCCTCCGAGAAAACTAAAATTAAACCGAGGAGTTGGCACCAAAGGAAATGCAAAATGAAGGGGAAACGGAGCGGGATGAGGGCTGGTCCTGCGTGTACGGGGGGTGCTTTAGGCTAAATTGTGTTTATTTTGATGCTCCGTTGAAGTGTATGGTCAAATCTGCCCGTGCCGTGAATGGTGCCAAAAGAAAAAGCAGTTGGATGCTGACCATTGCTTCCCTCTGTTGTAAACAGCTTCTGCATTTTCTGCAAGAGTTCTCACAGCAAACCATTTCCAGGACTCATGAAATCAAGAAGCAAGTAGATGGATTGATCAGTGAAACAAAAGCCACGGACTGTCGCCTTCATAATGTCTTCAATGACTTTCTTATGTTGTCCAACACACAGTTCATAGAGAACGTGAGTATGTTCTTGTACATCATCAAGCTTCTACTTTAAACATTGGTGTTGCCCTTTACTGTAAGTGATCACTAGATTTGACTTTTTGGCAAGTCTGATGTTGATTTAGGAATTAAGTGGCTTTTAATCAGTCTCTGTTAAAGACTATCCTAATTCCTTCATGAGCAGTGCACTGTTCAATAATGGCAGATTCCCTTTTGACTCTTCTGAGATACCTTCCTTCCTTGTTTATATGTGACATGGAGATCAGAGTTTCATTTTTAGGACTATGAATGAGTTGGGATCTCTGAGATGTCTTGGTATATCTTTACAGGTAGCATGAATGTAGTATTTGGCAGCGCTTGGCTGTCTAAATATGAAGAATGTTATATGATGCTGTAAACTTGCCCAGTGGTGTTATTTTACATTAAAAGCAGTTGGTATTAAAGGTGTTGAACTGCAGGCAGTTGTCTTTTACGTTTGGTCATAATGAGCATATTTGTTGGTTAATGTTCCCACTTTATGAATAGTGCTATTTTAGGTAAAAGCTAGACTTGAAAGCCTGTTACAACATTGTATCAGTAGGAGCACATGTATAATTAAGGTGTAGAGCTTTAATAATCTTTCGGATTTGTGGAGGGTTTTTTAGCACTGTGAGTTTTATCGAGTGTTTTGTTTTGATCAGCATTGTTCTCAGGCCACGCGTGTCTCATCTGACTGAAGCCATGATGATGTTATTGGAAAGATGCTGACAGAGGATGAGACAATAGAAATCTGGATTTCTGTTGTGGGTTTTTGTGGTGGTGATGGTGGGGTTTTTTTCAGATCTGCAGTGTCTTTTCTGGCCTACCTTTGCTGTTCAGCGTAATGAGTCTGCTGAGAACAGTTTGTACCAAACGTCTTAAATCTTGGGTACTTGAAGCTGTTTGTTCCCAAATTTAAGTGCACAGAAATAGGTCCTCATTTCTAGTTCTCAATTTAGTTAACGTGAGAGATCTGTCTCTTCCCAGGGGATAACTGCACCTGTGTTTGAGAGATTTGGATTTAGGTTTGCAGGTTCAAGGGAGACTTTTTATTCCCCTGTCTCCTTGTAGCTGATCCTACAAAAATTGCTAAAAAAGCTGGATGGGAGGGGTCATCAGAACAAACTGAAGGCTGATGGAGGATGCAAACCTTCTCTGTAAGTACAGGAGAAGGGTAAAATCTAAAGAAGAAAAGCTATTAAATAACAGAAAGCAAAAGGAAAATAGGCAGCCCATCAGTAAACTTAAGTTCGACTTTGAGGGTTTCTAGAATAGCTTTTTTTTAACATATTCAGGTCAATCTGTGAACAGTGTTAAATGGTCAATTTGTCTTCTTCTAGAGCAATGACATTTGCAGTCTTGAATTACCTCAGTTGGGTTGAGAGGTTGCCTGATGGTAACTTCCGGATGATGACTTCAGTGCGTGAAGGAGGCTATGAACATGCTTGGTATCATCCATGGCTTCTTTTTTAAAATGTGTAATAAATTCATGTGTAATTAATTACACATTAACAGTGTATTTTATTTTGGTGGTGGTATGCAGCAGTGAGTTGTTCCTACTTCTTGTTATAAGTAAGTTGTTCTTACCTGAATTAATTTTGCTTCACTTTTTAGAGAGTATATGATGAAGAAGTGGAAGAGCCTATTCCGAAAGCTGATGTTGGAGACAAAACAGAGCAGGTAGTTAATTTAAGCTGCCTTGAGTGCTGGCAGGATGTTTGCAGCTGTTCTCTACCTTCTCGTTTTCAAATTTATTTTGTGGATATTTACAGCTTACAAACCAAACTGTTCCTTTTCTCCTTGAAATTTATCTGTTGTATAGTGTACGTCAGTCAAACATAAAGTTGACAGTAACATTTGAGGCTATTACAGTGTATGATAATCTGTTAGGGCCTCCCCGAGATCAATACTGTGTCCATTAGACAAGACTTACGCATCAGTTTTCAAATGGCTGTGCATGTTTTTTTTATCAAAAGAACTGGAGCCTTGGACCTTCTTACTGGATTCAGAGGTAGTGAACTGGGGAAGCAGAATCTGACTGCAATTCCCAAGCATAAAAATTCAGAGAGCTTTTTATATGTCTTACAGCCTAGGTGTATTATATTGTAAATGTTCCTGTGATGGGCTGGGAGCACAAATAAGGTATAAACATCCACACCAGCATGGTACTAACATCTCTGTTTCTGGGAGTGATAAAGATGAATTAAGTCAAGCAAAAAAAAGGTTTTGAAGGTCTTCCTCTTACATATAGTGAAAAAGCTTTCATTGTACTAATTTGAAGTTAAAATTTTGCATGCGTGTTGCAGTGAGATTGAGTCTTGAGTAAAATGCAATGAGAATGTGTTGTTCCTATTACCAAAGGAAAAGACACGGGAACAGAAAGAAGCTGATCTTATCCCCAAAATCCAAGAAGCAGTGAATTATGGGTTGCAAGTTCTGGACAGCGCATTTGAACAGCTAGACATCAAAGCAGGCAACTCTGATTCAGAAGAGGAAGAAAGTAATGAAAGGGTGGAACTGATACTTGAGCCAAAGGTACAGACACTTGTTCTGGGAGCATGGGTTTGTGTTTGGCTTTGTTGGACTTGCTCTTTGCTTCTGTCATCAGTATTACTGTGTTGGTATAAAATTGATAGTTGTTACCTAAAAAGAGCATTTGATTACTATATCTGAAGGAGGAGTGCTCCTTGCTGAGCTATTCCTTGTGTAGCCTGCTTGTATTGCAGTTGGGTTAGCATTAAGGTATGGCACCCTAAAGGGAGTTAGTTGTGTATTAGGCAATGAGCTTGGAAAGGGAACCCTCGATTCTGGGTGGAGTGGGACCTTTGAATTTCATACTTTCTAGGTACAAACCATATCTTCATAGGTGGGGTTTACTCTCCCAGTAATTGAGAACCCTAGATGCAGGATTTGTGATAAGACTGATGCCCGCAAGTCTTTGCAAGGATATTCTTCTGTTAGATGACACCTAGAAAACAAGTTGGGACCACAGAAATAGAAGTAGCCCTCTTCTTTGACAGTGTTACAAAGGAATAAACCTCAGCTGGTCCACCCAGTTGCATGCTGACTTGAAGCACGTGTCTGGTGGGACTCTTGAAACAAGCTTGTATCTTCCTTGAGTTAAAACGAGGGGTGTAAGACTTCTGTCTTCATCAGCAGTGTAGAGCTGTTCATAGATATCAGAAAGACCTGATGTTGTCTCTTTCCAGGATCTCTATATTGACAGGCCTTTACCTTACTTGATTGGCTCTCAGCAGTTTATGGAACAAGATGATGTTGGCCTTGGAGATCTCTCTAGTGAAGGTCTGTGGTGGCGTGACCTTTTATTCCTATGCAAGTAACTAGTTCCTAATCTGAAACTTTGGTCTGTTTTAACTCACAGCCTGGGTTATACTGCGTAGTGTTCTTGCATGTTTAGATGCGCACTGTAATTAGCTGGGGGAAAAATATATACTGTGCTGTAACGACCACTTTTCTGGTATGGAAAGCAGTAACTTCTCAGTAACTTGTGCTCTGTGTATTAGAAACACAAAGTGCTAACGTTTCAGCAGCTTTCAAAGCTCTTCCCAAACCACTCTCTTTTCCACATGATTTTTAGTTCTCTTCACAAAGCCTTTGAAGTTGCTATCAATATGTCTGGTGACCACATTGCTCTGCATACAGATGTCACGTCTGATCTTAACTTTTCTGTTTTCATTGCAAATAGAAGGATCAGTGGATAGTGATCGTGGAAGTGTAATTGACAGTGAAGAGAAGGACGAAGAGGTAAGTGACAAGTAACAGTACCAGCTACTTTTCCCAAGCATTTGCGAGTCCTGCCTTGCTTTAGCTACGTTGCTTTCTCGTGTGGGGTCTAAAGATAGTATTGTACAATGTCTGTTCCCTATGTTGGCTGTGGTAAATGTACTTTTCATAATTATCCTTATGCAGTAGTTTCCTCTGTAGCTTTTCAGAGTAGCAATAAAGTGGTATTGGCTCTTACTGCTATTATAGTAGAATACTTCAAACTGAAGTGTTTTATTCCAGTCTAATTTCACTTTGTGAAGCAAATTAGATTCTTACGAAGAATTGCATTTATGGAGAAAATCTGTTGTAAATTACAGTTATAAAGAATGGGATGGAGACTAACAGGAGCAAGGATCAAGGTGAAAGGTTAAGTAGGTGTCAGTGGTGAACATCCAGGCTTTGCCTCATGAATCTGCTGCATTGAACTATCAATTTCTGATGTGTTTTGCCTGCCTTGGCTGGGATGTTTCTGCTTTGTAACTGCAACAAAATTACTCCCTCTATCCTGAGGAGTTTGCTTTTGCTATCTTTGCTCAATTAAAATTAAGTCCCTTTTCAGCTACTCAAATGCACTGTCAAACGGAGCTTGCTGTGTTTGCTAAATTAATGGATTTCTAATGAGCTCTGTTGACAAAGATGGTCAATGGTGGGGAAAGAATTCCTCGGTCAGGTCACGATGACCCTGGTACACAGATGACCAGAGGTTAAGACAGGGCTCGAAAGCTCTGGACTTGCCTAAGTTTGGGCATTCAAATCTGAGCCCTGTCTTGACCACTGGACAAAAACAATGTGTGATAATTGTGTTTGGGCCTCTTGTGTTCCAGGAATCAGATGATGAATTTGGAAACCCTAGTGAAGATGACCAAAAGACGGTATGGTTATACACCCTGGTACAACTTGAAAGTCTTTCCCCTTGTGACACAGTGAGGATGCAAGAAAGAGGAGATAAGAGCTCTAGACAATTAACTATTAAAAACTTTGGTTAAGCCTGATTTGTATAACTTTATATGGAAAGGTTATCCTGGCCAGATGGCGCCATGTTGTGAAATTGAACCTGGGTTGGGCTTAAAGACATGCTTGCAAGCCATCATTAGATGCAAAGCATATGTGAGATGGCATTGCCTGATGAGTGTTTTCCTCAGGAATAACTTTGAAGTCATGAGAGTTCAAAGAATCTACCCTGGGAAAACAAGGGTCCTGCAGGATTATTTGGTCTATAGTTAAAACTCTAAACTTGCTATGCAGGAAGTAAGGAACAGTGCAGTTTGAGTATGACATGAAATCAAAGATGTGAATGGTATTAAATATTTGAAATGTCCATTTGGGTAATGAACGAAAAAGGAAAAGAAATGTTTAAACTGAAACATTCAAGCCTGACTTCAGGCGTTGGTAGTAGGTGGTAATAGGAGAAGGAATCTTACCCGTGTTTAGATGTGCCACTGCAAAAGGTGTTTATGCTGGGGATCCTCAATCTGAAATGATTTATTGGCAAAAGAACAGTGTTTCAAAAAAAACCTTTTTTTAAATTTCTGTATAAATAAAACAATGTTACAAAAGCATTCAGATGTTGCATTAAGCTGTATTGACCTTCATAGGGTAACTTTGTATGCCTGACATATTTTAAGATAAGCAAGTATCTTTGAGTAATTTGTGATTTAGTTCACTTCTGAGCCCTTGTCTGTGCCAGTCCCCAGCTCACAATTCAGTTCATCTTTTTCATCCTCTTTTTCTTATTGACATGACTGAAGCCAAGATGCGGGCATGTATTTTCTGTCATTCTGCTATCCACCTTAGGAATAGCTCAAGATGATATAATATTTTACTAGCTAATCACAATGTTCCTGAATTAAGGCTAAATAGTAGGTCTTTGGTGGAGAGAGTTTTAAACTAAGGGAAGCAGCAGAGCCAAAGCAGTTCAGGCTCATATATAGAAGCGGTATGCTCCTTGGCAGGAGAGCCTTAGTGTCCTCAGTTGCATCTCTTGTCCAGAAGCGTTTGGTGACGCAGAACAGGGGTGTACTATAGAATGCAGCAACTTGCTTGGAGCTAGAGGTACTCCTTTTCTACCTCTCAAAAGCTGTGAGCTACCCCAAACTGGCTGAATGTTGACTCCTTTCAGTAAGTTTGCTTTGATTCTTTTATCTAAGCAGATGTAGTTTTGTGCTTGTTTTGTATGCCAACTTCAGGAGGACACAACAGGATATTATTGTTTTTCAGAGGACAGCACAGATAAGTGATGAAGATGATTACGATGGCTGTGATCTCTTTGACTCTGAAAAAGAGGAAGATGAGGATGGAGACTTAGATGAAAACACAAGGCCTGTGAGTAATTGTTTCCTCCCTGGAGGGAGACCTCACTTCCCTCATGAAAAATCTGTTTACAGGGTTTATAATGGTAGCTGTCAGTTACCTGGTCATCCTGGTTTGAGGTAAAACAGGACCAATTTTGTTCAGTAACTTTACTTTTTAGCTGGGCCTCTGCTGAAATTAACAGCATATTGTGCAGACACTGTACACTCTCGGAGCGATAAGACCTATGTTTATAGCTGATGCCAGGGAATGGTATGTGGAGAGGCTCTTGCTTATACTTATTGCTATAACAACCAAGGCCAGATAACTTTGTTATTTACCCCATTAGAGGGTCGGAAGTGGAAAAGTGTGGAGGGGTCCCACCTGCGGGGAGGAGCGGACAGGACAGTTGACCCAAAACTGACATGATTGTTCAGTTTCACCCGTTTAAACTAGGGGACTCCTGAAGCCTAAGATGGCATCAAAGCTGTCTTTGAAGGTCATTAAGAAATTACTTGTTGCATTTGCATGTGGTAAATGCTTCTTTCTTGTCCTGCTCCCAAAACGAGATGACATTAATAATTATGTGATCATAAGGGACTAGAAATGTGGGTTTCTTTCTTCTTGATGCATGCGTAATCTCTTAATTGCTTTCTTAATAGAAAGCTGCATTGCTTCTTCTGAGGGCTTCAGTCAAAGTCTAGACAGGACATTGTACAAGTGAGGCTGTAAAATGCAGTATTTATAACTTCAATTCCTTCAAGTTGGTAACTGGATTGTATATAAGGAATATGCTGTTATTTGTCCCTACTCCTCAGAAGAAGAAGAGGCCAACATCATTTGCAGATGAGCTGGCAGCCCGAATCAAAGGAGAAGTACCAATCAAACAGGAGGAAGGACATTCTTGTAAGTTAACTCTAGCTTTGATAAGCATTTGCGAGGTAGTGGGGGACTCGTGAGAGGCAGGAGATTCTGTGTAACAGAAGTTTCATAGATCTGTTATTTGAATATATGTTAGGGGAAGACCCAATGAGAGGAATTAAAGACACTGTTTTGTGTTCTGAGAAACTTTTTGGCCATGACTTATAGGAATGAATTGGAATCCACTGACTGTTATAGGGGAAAACACATTGCTTTCAGGTGAGATAGGTCACTCCCCAAGTACACATGTTATTGGAAAGGTTTTATCTCCAATCTGATTCTCCCTTGGCCTGTAAAGCTGCATGTTTGACCACATGTTCTTCCCCCTGTTTCAGGTAAGTACATGGAAGCCACTGGTCACTGTAGTCTTTCTGTGAGCTCTACAGTGGAAAACCCCTCAAGCAGCAGATTTATATTTTCGTGGGGTGTAGGTTGTTTGTTTTTTCCTCTTTATGGCTTAAATATGCTGTATTTTGAGGAACTTTTCCTTTCTACTGTTTTCAGTGATAGTTTAGACTAAATACTGCATTTACTTTTGCATTGCTGTGAGACAGATCTCTCAAGTAATTATTCTTGCAGCAAAGCAGCAGTTGAAAATATCTGGCTGAAATTGAGGTGGCAAATGCCTGTGAGCCTGGTTTTGACCTGTAATTCTGAGAGCATGAGCAGACAAGAACAACGTGTGTGTGTTCTTCGGTGGTTCAAACAATCAAGCTAAGTCTGTGGATATTGGAGTAAAAAACCTACCAGCTTACCTTGCTCAGTTACAGGGAAATCTTCTGTTCATTGAAATAACCTTGAGATGATAAGGCCAGAGGGAATAAAACTCTGGCTTTGCCTTACGTAACTGAATCAAGGATACTATGTCTAGAGCCATTTCAGATGCTCAAAGTTTCTGCCCGCTCTGTGTGGGATCTGCACCACCTGGAATGCTGCGTTGCCCTCTGACATCTCTGATGACACTAGACTGTGTGTGGGCAACCCTCAGTGTCTGACATAATGATGCTATCACAATTTTAAGTGCCAATTTTAGAGGCTGTACTTCATAGAATTGCTTCATTGGGCTGATTCATATGAAAACATATAGGGCAGCTTGGTTAGGTTCTCTTTGTCATAGATTGATCACAGGCTACACGTGAAGATGGACTATCTTATTTCTGTTTTTAAATTTTCGTCTTAAAGCCCTGTCAACAGAGACCAAAACAAGGAAAGCCCTGAAAGAGAAGAAAGAAGTGAGAGTTCCATCGGATGGTAGGATTTCCTCCTCTCTTGTTTTTGAATTGTGGGCTGGAATGTAAGACACTGCTTAGGAAATTGCGGCATCTACTCTAGAAACAGGGTGGAAGTGTGTATGCAAATGTAGGTTGTGACGTGCATGTAAAACAAGGCTAGAAAAAGGCCTAGCGAGAGTTTCTGTTTAAATGTGGTGTTGTGGAACAACTGTATACAACCCAGTCTGACTACAGCAGCTTCTCTATATGTGTCACTTTCTTCTTGGCTCTTGTGCTTTTTAGATGAAGATGATGACATCTTCAAGCCTCCTAAGTTGACTGATGAAGACTTCACACCGTTTGGGTCTAGGGGTGGCCTCTTCAGTGGTGGAACAGGTCTTTTTGACGATGAAGAGGTGAGAATCCTGGAAAGGATAGAAATGGAGTGTGTGTGTTCCTCTTTTAAAAACAAAAGATCCTGACAGATTCTCACTTCTGGAAGGTGGAGAGGGGTTTCTTGCTCAGTAACGTTCAAGCATAGTGGAACACTGTAGCTTTCCAGTGGAGAAAGAAAACTACAAAAGTTCCCCTTGGCACAAAGCCCTTTCTTTGGTAGTAGTGCTGCTAGAGACGCAAGTGTGATACTGTTCTTACATTCGACAGGTTCTAATTCCAGCAGAGCTTACTCAGCATCTACCTCACTTTTATCTGTGGAGATAAACCAAATGCCATACTGCTTGTTTATTTTAAACTAGAAGATTTCTATTGAAATGTCCCCGAGAATACTGAATTTTGTCATCTTCTCTTTCTCCCTGCATGTGGGAGAAGTTTGAGAGGAAAGAGAACATGATGTCTTTTCCATTTTATCTTTCACAAACCCTATCCAGACAGTGATGCTGTTGGGTTTCTCTGTGTCTGTGCTGTTAAAAGTTCCCTATTGCAATTATGTTATATGCTTTCATCCAGCTATCGTACAATTCCTGGGTTACCTGCACTGGCAAGAAAAGTTCACCTTAAGCTTACTCTTGTGCTACGTATCTATAGCTGACTTGATGAAGGAATGGCACAAAGTACATTTCTGACCTTATTCTGACATCATTTGTGCATGTGAAGAGGGAGAGAAACCCAATGTCAGGGATAACTAAAATTTAAGGATCTGACAGTGCAGCTGTGTAAAACAAATGATTGCCTCTGATTTTGCCATGCAGCTGATATTGGTAACCGCCAAGAACAGTCCAGAACAGGAGCCAAACTGTTGCCTTTGTGGGATGTAGTGTTCCTTGTTCCAACTAGAACAAAAGTCAGGTGTTCCTTGGAGCTGAGGAGGCTATTACACTGAAATTTGGAAAACCTTATGTACAGGTGACCTCAAGCTTACCACACCAATCTGCTAGAATATAGCCAAGAAGCACCAGAGAGGGTAATTGTGTAAAGGGAAGAGGATAGTTCTATGCACTGCTTGCCACTCAAATGCAGCCTTCATTGAAAAAATATTAACGTACTTTCTTTTTAAGTGGCAGCTTTAAAAACATAATCCAGTAATGCTAGCCAGCTTTGTGTTGGTGCAAATTCAGATGAAGCTATCATCAGACCTTCTTGGTTACTTACTGCCAAGACTACTTGCCTCATCCTGTAGACACAGGACAGCCAAGTAGATTTGTCTGTGACTGTTGCCTGTCTGCATACACTTGGCCTTGGTTTTGTGTTACCTGAAAGTTATTAATGTAGGAAGGGTAACTTATCTTCACTTACCTTGTGCAACGGAGGAGGCCTTTCTGTATCAGAAGGCAGCCACAGTAGGTCAACAGGCAAACAGTAACTGACCAATGTGCAATAAGTCACTGACGTTCCTGCTGCAGCCCTGTGCTCCCCTACTCTATCCTAAGTATTGCTGCCTTCTTTCCACAAAGCTTTATATGAAGACCATGCCTTTTGAGTCTCCAGGGAGGCAACCTTTAATACCCAACTTCCTGTAAGAGGGAGGTTTTCAAGAAATCAAGTGGTCAGCACTCACAATATCTGGAGGTTTCCTGGAAATCTAGGCTGTGATTCTGCAGGAGGATTGGCACAGGACAACTGCAACTTGGACACAAAGACTTTTGTGGGAGTGTCCTGCAATGCTTTTGAGCTATAATATATATCTCTTCACCATACTGGTGTCTTAGAATCTCCTTAGCAACAATATAAACCGTTCATCTTAAAAATGTGAAGTTCACGAGTATTTTTATGCTTGTCCTGACCTGAATTCTTCCTTGAAACCTTACTTTGTACGTTTCAATGAGAAATCTTAGAAGCATGTAATGAAGACCTAAACAGCTGTAGATTAATTAGTGTAAGCCCTTGAAGATATGCAAATAAAAGGTCATTCCTTCTCTGCAGTAAACAGGCTGATAATCAGTGTAAATTAAATTTTAGAGGACAAAGCTACTCTTCTCAATGTATGCTCTCAAGTCAATGCTTGAGTACCTACATTTCAGTCTATATGTGCAGACATCCTTTTGAGAGGGAAGCAGTGGTTACCTCTTCTGTCTTGGCTTAAAGTGGATATTCTACATGGAAAAATCAGCATCTGTCTTTTGCTGCAAAGACCAAATTCATCACTTCCTCCCCCTTTTGCATTTTCATCTGCAATCAGAGTGATCTTTTTGCTGAAGCACCAAAAGGAGAAGAATCAGAAGAGAGAGAGGAGCGAGTCCCAATAAGTGAAGGTAAGAACCAGTTGTTGCCTCCTGTAGTCCTGTCTATGCTGTGATTTATCACCGCTGGTGGCTAGACTGTTTTGTTTCCAAACTAGAAAGTCTGGAATAGTAATTGCTGGCAAGTCTCTTCTCCTTCCCAGTCTTAATCGAGAACAGCTGTGTTTCCCTTGAATTTTAAATGTGTTTGTTCACGATGATCTCTTACACCTACTCTTCTGGAGCTGAAAGGATGTCCTTACTGATGTTGGCAGAGCTCTCTGCATGCGCTGGGTTCCTGCTGCTGAAGAGTACTTTGCAGGATCCAGTTGTGGGCTTGAGTGGAGTAAAGATATCTTCTTATTCCAGATTAATGCACATCTGAGTTTCCTGTTAGCTGCATATCTATACATTCTGTACTGCAGCAGCTTGTACTGAAGCACTGCATTTGATGAATTTTCAGCTATGGGTTGGGAGACTAGGACATTTTGGTTTGAGTGTATTGTATTGAAGTGGTTTTGGGTGTGTAAATGTGAACTGTTGTAAATCATGTTATGTGTATTTCATGTTTATAAGCTTCACTAGAGCTGTTTTGTGGAGTTTTAATAGAACAAAAATAGCTAGACTGTTCTTATATACATCTGCAAAAACAAAAGTTCAAGGAGAATGTCTAAAGAGTTCTGAGCTGTTGAAGAAACAAAATGGAGCTCAAAGACTTCTCAGATTCCTATTTCTATGGTAGAGTTCTGAGCGATTTGACAGCATAAAACAAGTGCATCCATTTGTATTGTACTTCCTATGATTTCAGCGTCCTCTACAAAGTCCTTAAAGAAAGTTCCTGCAGGTGCAGTATCTCTGTTCCCAGGTATGATTCATTCAATAGCAAATTGCTTCATGCACAAAATGCTCTTTTCTTTAAAACCTGCTGGAGAGGTTTTAAAGAAGAAAACTATCCAAATACAGCAGCACTGCATTGCTTGATCATGTGCTTAATGACAAATACAGGTGCTTCTACCATGCTAAGCCTAAACTGCAGCATGCTTTGTGAATTATCAGGATTCTGTAGGCGCTCTGAAGGTAGATATTGATGGCAGATGTTAGCAGCTGTCACCTTTCACTGTTGTGCTACGTACCTTTAAAGATGTGTGCTACTTTAACGGATATTGTACAGTTTAAGTCTGCAGTGCATGCAGTCACACCTTCCCTCTGTACTCTTGAGGATGAAATGCCTTTTGATCTTTCAGATTTAATCATATTCCCTTAGGTTAGCAGAAGAACAGCTGAAAGATCAAGTTTCTGTATTTTTGTGGCACAGGTAAATAAGACCAATCTCGTTTCTCCAGTTTTGATTAGGAGGATCTGCATACATGGGGAAGGACCAGATCTGTAACTTGGAGTTTTAAAAAAAAAATTAAGAATAGAATTATACTAGGATCCCTGTACCATATCAGACTTCAAGCTGAGCAGTGAAAAGAAACATATGTCAACAGTCTCTTTTAATCAATTGACTGACTTCTGTCTCTCTGTATGGTCTTCACCTGATTGAGTTACCTTAATTTTAAGTTTTGCCCTCCATTAAGAAAGGTCTGTTTTAAGACTACGGCTTCAGTTAACTGAGCCCTCAGCATGATTTTTAGAGTAGGACGTATACAAATACAAGCTTTTTACCCTGGGCTGAAAGATATACATCAGCAATGTTAATTCTACATAGTTCTAAGATTTGGTACTACAGGTTAAAACTGCAGATTGAGATTTTCTTTATCCTCTGCTCTTTCTTGGAGGTACTGTTGCATAAACAGTGAATTTTCCATCATTCTAATAGTGTCCTGTTCTAGTTCATTAGGAATTAAGTTATATGTAGCATTTATTCAAAGTCTTCAGCTGCTTCCTTTCAGTGACTTGTAGACAGGCTAATGTCACCTGAAGAAAAAACAAGACTGAAACTCCTCTACTATTCAAAATCACTTGATGAGCACATTCCCAGTGAACAGTTTGTTTAGGAACTTGAGAATGTTTAATAATTAATTAAACTTTGTGGCTGTTCTCCTGTCAATCCTGTGGCACTTCCTAATTGCATGATACACTTTTTTTATAATAAACTGCTACCATGCTGGTCAAAATTCACGCAGTCATCTGACTTTTAACCAAATAGCAGTTGTTCTGCTTTCTGCCAACCTTTTAATTACAGCTTTCTTTTTTTTTTATAATTTCTAAGCATCTATACATAAGGAACAAAAAGGCAGGCTTAGAACCAAGTTGCCATCTTTTTGCCAAAAACACTAAAAGTGTTTGCAATCTGTCGACATGCACATGTCACTGAAGCAGGACATTTCCACACCAGATGTACAAGAAACAGTTATTACCAGCTTACTCTAGTTGATCACTGCCATATCTGAAGCACACAGGAATCTTGGGACCAAACTCAGCCTGGTGCTGCAGTACTGCTAGTGGTCTTGCAGGAGAAGTTCAGCTCCTTGGGAGAACTCAGTCGCCTGTCCTCCCTTCTCTTCAAGCACCTTAACACTCTTACTGGTCCACAGTGGAGTGGCTTACTAGTTAGTAAAGCAGGATTCTGGTTTGGGAAGCCCATAGGGGTGACAGTGTGGGACTGCTGGGGCTTCTGGGTTCACAACAGAACCTGGCTGCTGTTGCTAGGGAAGATGTGCAGGTTTAAGGAATAAGTGATTGTGGTGAGAATGATCCATCTGTGACTCGGCTTTATCAGGAAGTTTCTGGCTAATGCTTTTGATGCAGCATTGTTGCAGGAGCAGATTAAAAGTTGCTGTGATGGAAACTCTGCTTGGCTCCACTTACTATGGCACAAGTTCAGCTTTTTGGTAACTCTGGCAATGATATCTGCGTGGTGGGTTTTTTTTTCTCCCATCTGACCTGCAGGAGGAAGTGATGTGTTTAGTTCCACTGTAATTGTGGAAAAAGACAAGAAACCTGCAGCACAGAGCACAGAGAAAACTCCTAGACAGCCTGGGAAAGTTGTTCTGTTTGATGACGATGACGACTTCTTTGTGGGACCAACTAAAAAGCCTCCAGATCCAGGTACCTCTATGCATGTGCAGTGGAAGATTAAACATTAAAGGTCATAAAAATTAAAACTGATAGGAACCAGTGAGTTATGAAATTCAAATCTGCATTGCTGCTACTTCTGCTTGGGTTTTTTTGGTTTTGGCTGGTTGGGATTTTTTTCCTTTTTGATTATTGGCACTTATTTTCCTCAGAGTTGTATGGGACTGGTTTATTTGTACATGCTGTCCACTGACTTTCTTCTCTTAGGATGTTCTTTGTACTGCTAGGGCAGTATCTAGGCTTGAATCAGGGAAACGGTACAGACTTTGTTCACACAATCTTGAGTCTTTGTGCCCAGCATTTCCTATTGGCAGGCTCTAGGCCGTTAGAGGTACCAAGCCAATACGAAACACTGTTCAGGGATTTAGAGGTACCAGCTGCCTCTAGCCCAATGCTTGTTGAGTGCATTGTCTGTTACCAGTGCTCTCAGGTAAGTTGTGTTTTACTTTGCAAGCTTATCTGGCTTTTTCTCTTAAAGACTGCTGGTGTTGGTCAGCTTTAAAAAGGGAGCATTGTATCTTTTGTGACTCTGGTATCTTCTCTTCTTCAGTAGCAGCTGTTCTGTTCTAGTCATTCCCTGTTTGCTTTGTCTCTTCATGCAGTCAAGTCCACAGCTGACTTATTTGATGATGATGAAGAAGGTGACTTATTCAAAGAAAAACCTGCCATTCCTCCTGTGGTTGCTGGCACAACTAAAGAAACAGAAAGCCGTAGGGAGACAGTCCTGGAAAAAAAGGTGATGGCATGTATTTGAATCGTATAGCTAAGGTTTTAGGAAAAAGTTACTACTGCAGCTGAAGTAGTCTTTCTGCATACAACACTATGGAAGTGCCATATTTATGAGGCAGAACTAGGTTCATAGGGTCTTCCATGACCAGATTGTTTCAGGGATCATTAAATGTCTTTTGCCTCTCAAACTTTGGGTTTTTTTCAAGGATTTTTTGTACGGGCAGTGATTGGAGGAATGTTATTAAGGCACGACTGAAATAAGAGCAAAATGAAAAGTCTCTGATTATAAAAAATGTTTATGAGATTCATGGCTGAAATGAAGCCAGCCTGACTTAAGAACCTTTGGTGTCACAGTTCTGTGCTGCGGAGACTGCGTTTGCACTTATACCAACCACTGATAGCAAGTTAACTGGTAACGCACAGGTGTCTTTCTGGTGCAGATCGAGAGTATCTGTGGTCAGTGGAGCGGGACTGGTGGTGGGAGGTCATCCAATGCCATTGCTCTGATCTCATGGCATTAGGCTTTCCTGGAGGAGAGGATGAGAACTGATTCATCAGCACCTGCTCTGTCAGGAAGTGAGGGCTGTTTTATACTCCACGCTTGCTGACAGTAGTACTTGGGTCTGGAATCATTCTGAGTTTAATGGCAGTATAGCTGGTAGCAGGCTGGGGCTGTGCTGTGCTAATGCAGGAAATGATGGCTGGCACAAACTGCCCTCTTCCTTTACGAAATACAGCTTGTTAAAATATTAATTTTCCTTTCACTCATGAGGCAGCCTGGTATAAGTCTCTGCATATGTTTTCTGCTGAGAAGGATGGTGGTGGGAGGGGACACTTACGGCAGGACCTGTAAGTCACTGCTGCATAGCTCTGGCTGCATGAGAAGAGCTCACTCAGCACATGGGTTTTGGACTTCAGCCGATGGGTGACAAGCTTGTGTTCTGTCCCTTCAACTGCTGTGATGCTGCTGGCAGCACGCCTCTTAGAAGGGGTCATATGATGTGCCTGCCTTTACTGAATCTAAATGGGTGCTGATGCAGTGTCTTTATTTGTCCTAAAGAGTCAGCCATCTTCAGGTGACGACTTCAAGCCTTTATCTGAAACGCCTCCAATAAAACAGAGGGGCCTCTTCTCTGATGAGGAGGATTCTGAAGTGAGTATCTCTTTAATAAATCTGTACAGAAGTTCTTGGGATCTGAGTCACCCTGACTTCAGTCCACTTGTATCTGGGGAGTCCTTGTTTATCTGTAGGATCAGGAATTCTGACATCCATGCATCTGCTCCCAGCCGTCCTGAAAGTTCCTTCTTGCTCCAAGAGTGAAATCTCTTGGAATGTTTTCCCCAACTTTGGAAAGCTAAACTTGTATGGTATACACAGGCATAAATTGAAAGCCTGAAGAGAGATTAGCAAATCAAGAACAAGAATCGTGAACGACTACATATATTTAATATTGTGTCCTTGGCTTCCAGCTAGCAATTAATCTGCAAAGCTGAGGGGAAGTCCCTGTGGAGTTGGTACATCTAAGTAAGAAGACAATCTTTCCCTGCTTCACAAACACACTAAACACTTTTTAAAAGGAAAAACTTGAATGTCCCATTTACAGTTCTTAAACATATAGCATTGCTTTGCAAAATGACATTTCTTTGTTTTGCACAGGACTTGTTTTCATCAAGTAAAACTGTAAAGTCCAAAGCTACATCTCTCCCTGCCAGCAAGTCCATGACAAAAGCTCCACTCTCCTTGTTTGACGATGATGAAGAGGTAAGTACCACTTCCTGATACTGCCTGTGTACAGGAACATTCCTGCACAGCCTGTCGCAAATGCAGCAGGAAATATTTGGAAGTTTACAACACTAAGCTTGTAAATGGAGCACTAAATTAGAGCATTAAATTGATCTTCCATTATGTAGCAGTTCTGAGCATGTGGACAGTATTATGGAGGAGAATGGTAGCAGGGACTCTTGTGGGTTCTCGGTGTCTTCTTAGTATTTTGCAGTCAGTGCATATAATTTCTGGACCTAAACGTGAAGAATCATATCCCTCTGATAGGACTAGAGAACACTGAGCAATAGAACTGATATGAGCTTCAAGAACCTGTTTTATCCTGGCCTGTGGTACCTGCCCACATGGATGACTGCTTGTTTCCCTTGTGCCATGGCTGGGGAATTCCTTTTTTTTCTTTTCAGCGTGTAAAAATTGTGGCTGCTAGTGTAGAAACTGAGATCAGAGCACAGTTGGTGCGAGAAACTTAACAAATTTGAATTAGCGTGTGCTTTTCTTATCTTTCTTACCCTGTTCTCCTTCCCACACCCTCCAGAGAGCTCTCAACTCTGGGCCTGCAGCCTTCACGGTGAGTTAACTTAACCCATAGTCTTAACCTGAGATAAATGGGAGGCCTGCTCAGAGCCATAAGATAGGGGACTTTTGCAAACTCAAAATAAAGGTTTCCTGTTCAAGAGGGGGCTGCTTCCAGCTCACCTTTCTGAACAGGGGCTGTTCAGAAACAACTGTCAGGATAGTGAAACACTTTATAATGTGGTAATGCCTCTGGTATCTGCCATGAAGGTTCTGGTACAGAACTGAAGTTCAAGTTGAGTGGAGAAAAGCATAAATAAGTCTTAGGTGGTGAAGTCAACATATGCTTTTGTGTATTCTGATGCCTATATAATAATCTGCATGAGTGTCTTCAGGTGAAAAATCTTGGTTCTTGCCCAGTGGTAATGGTTCAACTTGCCTGTTTCCAGCAATAGGATTCATTCTCTATTTCATTCTGTAGATGTAGAAACAGTGCCCCGTTGTGTTAGCTACTGTGCAACAGAATTACTGTGTGGTGGTTTTTGGCTGCTCGTCAAGCTTTATGGTGGAGAATCTGTGGGCCAAAACCAGGCTGTGTGCTTACAAGCTTCTGGTCTATCAAATGCCATGTGCGTAGAATTCCCTGTACCAGAATACTGTGTCACACTTGAAATTGTCTTCAAAAGGTTTCACAAAACACCATTTCTATATCCTACTTATCTGAGAAGTAGGTGGCAACAGTGTCTTGCATGCTGATGACTTCTCAGTGAGCTTTCGTTGTGCCTTTGGCTTTTGATATTTTATTTTTTTTTTATTTTAAGGATCTCTTTGGTGTGGTACCTGCCAAGAAGCAACAGGAAAAGGCCCCAGAAGAGAAAGCGAAACAGTCAGAGACTTTCAAGAAAGCCTCCAGCTTATTGTTCAGCAGTGATGAGGAGGTACTGAGGAGTAAGATTTGGTTGAAAGGGATTACTGGGCTTTATGCTGGGCAAAGTGTAAAACTGTGGAGACAGGAACCACAGTCAAACTCTGCTGTGTACACATGCCGCGCCTGATCCTGTGACTTGGTTGCAGCTGAGGAAGCTGTTTGATTCTTGGCTCAAATTATCTCAGGATCTAGGTAACAGAAGTCACGTGGAAGATAAAATTAGTATTTTCAATGTAATTTATAGAAAAATTGATAGCAAGTGGAGGCTGCTGCCAACAAATCTGATTTAAAAATGCTAAAAGAGGAAAACAAGTTTGCCCTTACTGCTTTTATTTCTGTAAGGAAAGTTTAGCAGTTCTAGGTAGCTATGTGGTGAGTTTTTCTTTGGTTTGTGTTCTTGGGGTGGGATGTTTTTATGTGTGGTGGTGTTTGGTGGGGTTTTTTGTTTGCTTGGATTTTGAGGTGGTTCTGTATTTTTTTAAATCTAAGGACTGGAAAAAATGAAACATAAATCACTAGGCTTCCAGAGAGCAGCCCTCTTCTAGGGCTGGATTAGGTGTTGTCTTGCGCCTTAAATGAAAGCCAGAGACATTAAATAAATTAAAAACTTCTCTGGGAAGTCTCTGAATTAACTCACATGAATAGGATCCAGACTCTTCTTAGCCTCCCACCCCCCAAAATTACTCTTTTGTGTAAACTTGATATTTATTACCTGTCCTGTAATTACTTGTTTAGTGGATACTAGTAATATCTTTGGATGCATTTTTATCTTAATGTAGAATAAACCCAGTTCATACTTCAACATGTCTGTAGTCCCTTTTAGAAAGGGGAGGAACAGGGGTGGGGAATGGGACAAACCATTTGAATTGCTGGGGATAAGAAAACATACAAGCCAGAAAACTCTCCCAACCCTGGAAATGTTTCCTTCTAATGTAGATTTTTTTTACTTGTTCAGTGGGTAGACTTGATTAAATGCTAGCTCTGGGGCTGGGCGGGGGAAGGACTGTGGTTGAAAGTTGAGGACATAAGAAATGCAGCATCGGGCACTCTAGTAATGAAGGGTCTTGGGTGTGGGAGTTGTGTTTTTTCTTGTTGTTTGGTGGTGTGGTGAGGTTTTTTTCCCCATTCATCAAACTTGCTCATTATTTAAGTGGCACAAATCAGGTTCTACTGGGTGACCTTACTCCTGTGACTGCAGTTGACGCTGACCTCAGTTGTCAAGAGCAACTATAATAGTAAAGTGTGTGTACTCTGTTTTGCTGGGCAAAAACTGTGTGCCAGAAGGTGGCCTGGCCCTGTGCAAAGCCTGAGCAATGTCAGATTACAGTGGCTAACACAAAGGCAGGAAAATAAACTAGCAGAGAAATGCAGGAACTGCTAAGATGCTGAAGTGTTTCAGCTTACAGAGAAGATGGGAAAGTGGCTTTAACCAACACAAAAGAAAACCTAAGGGTTCATTATTTTTAAGGAACACTGGAATGTCTCCAAGCCGGCTAAACTTCCTTCTGAAGATGACCGGAAAGAGGACCCTGCAAAACCAGCTAGCACTGTCAGTCAGGCTAAAGCTGTGAAGAAGACGAGCCTCTTTGAGGAAGAGGACGAGGAGGATTTATTTGCGATCACCAAAGAGAGGTGACAGTCCTGGGAGGCGAGGGGGTGTGGGGTTATTTGGGGGTTTTTTGGTGGGTTTTTTTTTTTTTTTTCAGAACAGCTCAGCAGTACCCTCAAAACTGAATAGACCCAGGCACATTGCATGTGTTGTTCCTTGCTACTGCTGCTAAGCAGTAGAGATGTGTGAGTGGGAATGGGCAGGTGGGCTCTTTTACCTCTTTTGTATTTGTGGTGGATCATTCTCCTTGCCACCATTGAATGGGCCTCCATTTCCCTGCCGGTGAGATAAAATCCTCTTGACCTCTTTTTATCTTCACTTCTGCAGAAAGCTGTGCAGACAAGAAGGGAGGGTGCTAGAATTGTTGAGACAGTAAGAAAGCTCAATCCTGTATCAAGGACCACTTGCTGCAAATGGTGGTCCTAATTATACTTTTAAACAGATGCAGTGCGTGGCCTCTGAAACTTTTGCACTGAATCTTCCACTTTCTCCTCTCTTTCTTTGCAGCCAAAGAAAGCCACAGAAGGTATCATTGTTGTTTGAAGATGATGCTGTTAATGGAGAATCACTCTTCAGCTCCCAAGCAACGCTACTTCCTTCAGCTGCGAAGGCTGCAGTGGTACCTCGCTTTCTTTTAAAACTAATGTGGAACACTTAGTCTTTTCATAGTTGGTCTTCCTTGTTAGGTACTGAATGTAAGTCTCACTTGTTTTAGACAATGGTAGTTCTGGCAAATTGGGAATGGGAACAGGGCAGACTGAACTCTTACATGTAAAACTTCTTACTACCATCAGTCTAATAGAGATTTCAAAATTTTCTTGACCATTAACCCTAAATTTGTTTGGTTTATGCTGTAAGCCCTTCCTGAGGATGTTTTGAGAGCTTTCGGCCATAAACTACGGTTAAAAGGAACAGACTAGAGCTTTACCCTTTGTGTCACCTCAGTCCAAGCTGATTCAGATGTGTCTACAGGCTTCTTTCTGACCTTCTGTTGAGGGTGCTTATGCTATCCTCTGTCTTACAAGCTTAGCCCATAGGGTACTGCCTGTCTGGTTGTGCTTTGGAATTGAGAGCAGGAGTTGCAAAAGCTTAACACGGCTGTATCTGTAGTGGGAATTCCTGTGCGTGTGTGTGTGCTGTCCCCCTCCCTTGCCTTTCTGCTTACAAGGAAAACAGTTGTCACGACCCGTAGAGGTAACAGGCTTGGGAATAGAAGAAACAGGCAAGCCACAGTCTGGCTGCTCGCAGTCGTGGGAAACAGTATACCAACCAGACAAGATTCCCAGGGCATCTGCTCTAAGCTTGGAGCTGCTTCCTGGCACTCTTCAATCGGACTCAAGAGCCTATAATGCTAGAAATCAAAAGTCAGAAATCAGAATGTCCCATGAGAGGAAAGTAGAAGTCAAGCATGTTGCCAGTGTCCTAGATCCCTGCAGAAGGCAAACAGACTCTGCAGTCCTACAGCAGTGTATGCTTCTTATATACCCACCAATTTTGTGTCAACAACATTCTCTTAATTTTGCAGGAGAAAGTTAAACCAGCACAAGCAGCACCTTTCTTTAATGAAGGAGAGAAGAAGGAAAAGGAAGATCTGCCAGATACAGCAGCAAAGTCTAACCAGGTAGAAGATACGTTGTGGTGTTTAGAAGAGCCTGAAGCGGTACCTGTGCCTGGAGGAACAGATGTTGCAGGGCAGCAAACAAAGGAAAAAGTGAGGGATTTTCTTACATTAATCTGAAGTTTGATAAAGGTTCAGTTTAAAAAAACAAAATAATCTAACAGCGCTGCTCTGGGACAGAATTCTTTTTCTGGATTGCCTCTTCTATTGGCAAGGAGAGAATAACTCTGTCTCCATTTAGAAAAATCACTTGTCAGTCAAACAGCAAATTGATTAAATGGCATTTAAAAGCTTTTTCCCAACTGACATTCATGAGAGAATTGTTTGGGGATTTTTTGGGGTGCGGGGAGGAATCTGTTTTATTTTTCCTCCAGAGTGGGTTGGGTAATCTTTTTTCACATGAACAGAGCTTTCCTTTAAAAGATAGCCTGTACTGATGTGTAGGCTTTGCTTCAAGCTCAGTAACGTTGTTTCAACATAGTTCGATGAGTTATAAATGGTGTTGGTAGCTGTGGCTTTCAGTATTGTGAATTCTCCTGGGCCGCACTGTTACAGGACAGTATTGATGTGTATTATTGAAGAAGCTTCAGCAGAACTTACTCTGGGGCATGGTCTTACTGAGTGATTGTTGGGGAATGAACGATGATGAATTTCCAGAGTAATTATCATGCACTTTCCTGAGTGCATTCAAGGTTCAGGTAGTGCTGTCCACTCCAAAGAATCCCAAGTTGCATGAACTAGGTACCTTGGAGATAGTAGCAAAGCTGCTTAATGCAGCCTTGTGCTGCACGTGCAACCTGACATACGGGTGAGGAGGAAACCTTCTGCAGGAAGCTGCTTATCACCAGCACTACAGTGTAGGGTACAGGAGGAAACTTGTGTTCCCTTTGGAGACAAAAGTTTGGATTTTTTTAATCTACTTTCTCTTGCTGATGTCCATGTCGCTATTCTGCCTGCCTAGGAGCAATGAGTTGAATATAGTTGTCTCCTTGGTAATGGATTGCAGATCTCTGACCACTTCTGGCATTTAGCCAGGAAAAAGCTTAGTGGTTTTTTGAGCAAATCTGAACTAAATAACAGGCTGAAGTGTTAATTTTTTTTTTTTTGGAGCCTTTTGCAGCAACATCCTCAGAGGCAGGTAGCAGTTCAGATCTGTTTGCAACATCACCACCAGCTCTGGAGAAAGATGTCAAAACCCAAGCTAAGAAAGTGTTAAGCTTGTTTGAGGAGGAGGAAGAGGAGAGACTGGAAGATGATGATGGTGGCGTGAAAAATGCACAGAAAGAAATTGGTGTGGTAAGTCTAGGGAAGTTCTTGAACACTAGGAAATAATATTTCTACCTCTACTATTTTAGGCAAGATTTTGTTCTTACTCTTCCCTCTCTTTGTGTCATGGAGGCTAATCTTTCTCTATTTCTAAACTTCTAGATTCTTGGGTGAGAAATTATTCCTGCTCTTCCCCATGATCCTGAATCCGTTTGTAAATTTTTCCACCATAGTAACTTTGAAAGCATTTTGCCGCATTCTAGTATCAAAAGAAATTCTGTACAGATGTTTTGGTGCAGCTACTTGATGTCTGCTGTACAGAACTGATACCCCAGTTATCCCTCAAGGTCAGAGGTACTAGGAAGTAGAAGTAAGTGTAATTTGAAGCCTTGTGGTTTATCCTTTTATTTTCTTTATATTGTTGCAGTTTTCTTGGTGGATATATGCCTGCAGACTTAGCTTCAGCAAAAAGCATCTTAATTCTATGTTTACTTCTGTTTTTCAAATTGTTCATTTTTTAAAAAAGCCTCTAGTTGCCATATTCTTGCCGTCTGGCTTTCCTGATACAGTATATACTATCAAAAGGTTGACTTTGAATCTTCAGCAGCAATATGCATGAATCCATGGTGATGTTCTTGTTTCTGCTTGATGCAGATGTACCAACATATTTCTGTAAACTTGAAGTCATGTCAAAAAGTATGTACTGTATGCCACAAGGTTTTGTCATCTTAGTGTGACCATATAAAGTAAGTTGTCAACTCTAAAGGCTGTACACACGTCATTCAGAAGTCCCTGGATCTGAATGAAGTAGATGTCTCCTGGAGAAAACCCCCTGTTTCTGGCTGCTTATGAGTTAAAATGGATTGTTAGCTTGAGCACCTATTTACCTGTTGTGAATGTATCTTGTGTTTGGGTTTTTTGGGGGGAGGGGTTACATTGTGAGATGGTTGCAAGAAGCCACATCTGTCCTGGGAATTTGGGAAGATACAAATTCTTTCAAATCTTTCCTTCAAAGCGCTCAGCTGTCAGCATATAACAGTCACAAAGTGATAAAAGTGCTGAAATGCATATTCATGCAAAAATCAGAATTTAGGAACTTAATCTTTTTAACAGGCAAATCTGAAAGGTGTTACTATTTTCCTTGCTTTTCTGAGCTTAATATGCATTTCACGTGTGGATACTGCTAGATGTGCATTAGGTTTTCATGTGTCTGAGCATAAACAGCAATTCTAGTGCTCTGAAAATGTGACGTGCCTTTTGATACAAAATTTAAAGCTGGTGCAGCACTCTCAGAGAGACTGAGAATGGAGCAGTAATAAAAATCATAGGACCGGGTGTATGGACCAAAAATAGTGTACTGGAAACTAGCTTTAGTAGGCAGCCCTTTAGTGGTCCTGGAGACTTGGACTGGGAAGGGGAGCATCAGGCTTTATTTTTATGACTGCTGCTTGGGTTTTGAGGCTGATGTTATGCTACTGGACATTGTCATGCTCTTAAGAGGCATCCTTTCATTTGCATGGGTCCTGAAAAGACAGCTCGGTGGTGAAACGTAGATACTGGCCTTTACCTAGACATTCAGTAGGGTCTTTGCCTTTTGAAAGTCAGACCTGAGCGCATACAGTGACCATATTTGTAGAAAGGTAACTGATATTGGTTGGCTTTCCAGAGACTGGAGGGTTGATAACGTGATATGTTTGACTCCCAACTTTCCCCCCCCTCCACCAGCAAATTTGAAAGTACAAGTTCTTGCCCAAGCAGACAGTATGTTCTGTTCTTCATTGTGGGGGTGTGTTTGCTTTAATGGGAGGAGAACAGGGAATCTAGCAGCAATAATAGCTTTACAGGCCTTCAACTTGGTGGGGGGAAGGGATTTTGTTTTATCCTTCTTTAAAAAGGTAGCTTAGGAAGGTAATTAATCAGATCCTCTTCCTCTCACTTCTGGCCTGCACCCTCAGCTGAATAATTTGAGGCATAGAAGTCTTAGGGAAATACAAACTTTACTGTACACTCATGATAACATACTTAAAACCTTTTTTTTTCTTTTTTTTTTTTTTTTTCTTTCCTTCCTTCTAAGGAAGCTTTACAGGTAAATAGTAGCATCTGGATCTCAGGTCAGCAGACACAGATACATTTTGGTTAATGTCTTCTCATCAAATTGACATGTAAATACAAATATTTACATTCTAAGTTTTGCAAATTTGGTCAAAGTAAAATGTATAACTGGCAGTTAAAGTTTTATTTTTGTTACCAGGGTCATAGTGTAGCCTCAGGTGAATTGTAACCTGCCTTCTCACTAGGCAAATAACCTCCTTAAGGAGGGAGTTTCTCACTGTGTGGGCCTTTTCTCTCCTTCCAGGCTTCCAAGAAAACTACTCGGCCCAAAAGCACCGGAGTCTTTCAAGATGAAGAGCTGCTTTTCAGTCACAAACTTCAGAAGGACAATGATCCAGATGTTGACCTCTTTGCGAGCCCCAAAAAGTCTATGGTGAGTTTAAAGTCCTCCTCTAAACCTGCTATTTAAAAACAGTCTTTGAAGTGTGCAGCCTTCCGGCGTTCCTTGTTTGAACACAGTTAAAGTCCCTGATTTCCAGGGAGGGCCAACTGCTAATACCAGTTCAGGCATCACAGGAGATCTGTTTTTTATCTGTGACATGTCTTTTCTTTATCCTTTGTCTCATTAGTCTGCAAACCGTATCCTGAAGCCATCATCTGGAGGAGGGCTTTTTGGGGATGATGATGAGGATGATCTCTTCAGTACTGCTAAAACAAACCTTCCGGTATCTATTCCTCTACTGTAAATGGCTTATATAAAAGATGTTGGAAAGAAGTGTATGGAAGGGATTTTCTCCATATGTACGCCAACAAAAAATGAAATTACTTCTCAAATCTTTTTGAGAGAATACAAGTGGCCATTGTGACCCTGAAGACATAGGGAACAAACAGGTGCATTAGGTCTCCTAAAGATGAGATGAGACAATTAGATTCTTTTTCTTTTTGTGTACCACTGTACTGACTTAGGTGTAAAAGAACACACCTGAGCAGAAATTAGAGTAGTAGGGTTGTGTTTATATTGTTTAATTGATTTACTGTTTAACTTGCTAATATCACTTCCCTGTAGTTCATGCATGACTGGTGAGCCTTGCTCTATGACTTACGTCATTAAAGCCTCTGCAGGTTGGTTTGATTTAAGGTAATGAATGTGGTATTAAAACCCTTGTGATCACTGGATTGTTTTTAGAGGGCAAGCTGCTGCAGCAATGAACTAGACTGGATTACAGGTGGTATGAGCTCACAGTCCTAACATGCATTCTAAACTGCTACGCTAAATGTATTTAGCTTAATTAAATTGAAGCCAACTTTCGTCTGTTTTCATGTCTATAGCTGGAAGTTACGATAGAAAACTGGCAATAGTTCCTGGAGACAGTTTCTTTGAGGACTGTGGAAGGGGTGGTCTTAAGTAATTAGCGCTTGGCAGCTATATATGGAGGCTGTTTGCTTGAAAACATAAAAATAGCAGTGTTCCTTAGCTAGCTTTGTGCTTTTATTTTCCCTGCTGTCCTGTGCATGTTGAAATACGTATGCATTTGGAAGTTTATTGAAGCTCTCATTATCTATCGTTAGCATAGACAGCAAAGACTGAGGCAGGCTAAAGGAATGGAGGAGTGGAAGGCCCTTGTCATTGCAGAGCCAAAAGGCAATGCTTACTATGTGTTGCAGAGTCAAAAGATGTGTCTAGTTTTCTTTCCAGATAGAAGCAAGATTTTAAAAAGCTTGCTTGTTTTTTGGGGTTTTTTTTTTTTGATCTGCAGACCATGGTTTTTACCCAATTCATGTTGACTTGTGCTCTTAATGCTTTCAGAAAGTAGCTGAGAAGAAAATACTTAAGGCCAGTACTGGCCCTTCCTTGGAGAGTGATAACCATCTAGAAAATGCTTTAAGTGCCAAACAAGATGAAGCTCTGAAGGCAGTAACTACAGAGGTAAGTACCTAAATCTTGTGCCTTGAAAGGCATGCAAAGAAAAAGGCGATGTGTCATTTTGTTTCAAATAAGTGTCTTGAAAAGATCAAAGCCTAATGCCTGGATTCACTGGCTATATAGTGGCAAGGCATGGCCAAACTTCTCTGCTTATCCTCAGTTGCACTGTTACTAGCAAGACATTTAAACTCTATTGATACAGTGTTTTATTCATTGCCCACACACTTATAAAGGCAAAGTGCAAGGCAGTGAAGAACTACGCTTCAGGTCCAGTTGGACTGAAAATGAGTTGTTATTCGCTCTTCTTTGAAGTGCCAGTGTCTGTTGGAGTGAACGTGATCTTTAAAGTATAGGTAGGCTTTCTCAAAAAGGAGATCAGGGCATGCAGCACAAATCTGTGGCTGCTGAGAATCTTATCTTGGAGACTTTATGACAAGCAAGCAAGACTCCTACTCCTGTCCTTAATCTTGCAGAACCAGGGGTCTCTGGGGGAGGCAGTCTGGGTCTGAATTCTGGCTTGTGCCTCACCAGAGCTGCATGTTGGATTTCCATCTGTAGGAGATTAGCTCTTCATTGTGGGGGGCGAGTGGTATTTTTTTATTCCCCTGAGCTGAGGAACACAGAGTAAGTCTGTAGGGCTAGTAATTAGCCTGTCTTCCCTTATGGTGAAGTATTCCTTAAAGTGTAGAACCACACTCATCTTCCCTTTTTTGTAGCTACTGACAGCTTGCTATAGGAATGATGTCAGCCAGTCTGAGGGTCAGCTGAATACCACATGCATTTAAGTGCAGAATGTTCTAAGACACTGGTATTCCTCTGTCATGCTATCAAGACTCCCCAAACCAGTGTCCTAACCCTTGCAAACCCTCAGTTACTTCAGCCTGGCTGAAGGAGCTCTGACTGCCCAGTCACACCAACAGCAGTACAGCCTAGCTCACAGAACCATGGTAGACTACAAACTTGTGGAGAGCAAGACCTGGGAAGAGCACCTTAGCTGATTCGGTTCATCCCTGAGTCCTAGAATTGACCCAAGTCTTCGGACCAAACAGCTGCTCTTGCTTTTTTAATCTAATCTTATTTCTGTCACTGGCGGCCCGCTTTCTATAGAGGAGCACTCACTTCTATGAAGCTGTTTTCCTTGCAGGCTGAGAGGTACAATTTTGTAGCCCTCTTGGATTCTGTGTGTGCTTCATTGAAGTCTGTGGCCCTATTACAGCCAGTCACAAAGAGAAAAGTTAATTATATCATGATCTGTCAACACAGCTTCAGAGGGTCTTAGGGGAGGGAATAAGCAAGGAGGGAGGGTAGCTATCACAGTTGGATTTGACTAGCGTTATGTGTGACCTGGAGAAGATGGAAGTTGCTGGGTTACTTTGGCAAAGTATAATGTTGGGTGGAATGAAATGTGATGATGAAGATGGGGCTATGGCATGTCGGGAACTGAAGTTGAAGATTGAGTGACTGTAGCTCTGGTGGTAGAATGCGTTGATAACAAGGTATCCTCGGAAGAAATTGGTAAGCAGTGAGCTACTTTCTATACGTGTATTAAAATGCAAACTATGGTCTGGTTGAAAACAACTTGTCCACTTGTTTAATCCAGTGTAATTTTGTGCAGAAATCTACAGGTCCTGTTCCCATTAAAACCAAAGAGCCCTCATCTCGGATTGGAAAACTACAAGTAATTAACTTTACTGACATTTTGACTTTCAAAAAAAAAAAAAAATCTTCCGTGCCTCACTGATGGCTCTCCCTGAAACAAAATCTTTTTACTTCCTTACCTTATTCTTGCTTTTTTTTTTTTTTTCAGATGGCATATTTTCTATTACTTTTTCTGCATTGCATGCTTAATATTATTTCCCCGTCACGTTTCAAACCTGACTCTGAGCAGCACTATTTACTCCATTTGGGGGCAGAGGGTGGGCTCCTCTTTAACCTGCTATTCTTCTCAGCACTATTTTAAGTATGTTCAGAGACTCTTAGGGGTTTGGGGTTTTGGGTATGTCCCTCTTCTGACATGTAACGACTAATAACTGTCTATATCACAGTACCACTCTTAACATCAGAACCATTGTTGTTCTCAGACAGGATACTGAGCTACATAGGTGTTTGGTCTGACATAATGTGGCCATGATGTTCCTGAAGCTCTTATACAGAATAATAGTGTTGAGCACTCCACGGACTTAGTGAGACAGGAGATGTGGGAGGCACAGAAGCACGTAGGTGTGAGAAAGGCCAGGAACTCACAGGAGTAGACCTTGAATGCCTACATACGCTAGTTCTTGCTGCTTCTCTGGAGCCATACTTGCTCTTGAGCAGTATTAACATGATCTCTTTTTGTGTGTATGTTTTTGTTTGCTCTGTTTTGTAGGCTAACTTAGCTATTAACCCTGCAGCCTTACTACCTGGTGCAGTGCCTAAGGTCTCCAATGTAAAGTCCCCCTTACCAGTTCTGGATGCTCCATTGCATGAGCCAAAGGATATACAGAACAGCGAAGTCTTCTCTGCTGCAGGAAACAATGAAGAACCAGGTGTGAGCTTTGATCAGCCTATGCAAGCGGATACCTTGCACAGCGCCAATAAGGTAACCTTGGTATTTAGGAGGATAGAAATAGGGTTTAAAAACACAGTCTGTCCTCGTGCAGGAATTTGTGGTTTAGTATTCAAGTTCTGCTAACAGTGTGGTCTATCTGAATCTAAATGGAGATGTGGAAATCTAATCTCTCAGTTATGTGGACCACTGAAGAGAATGTGAAGCCCACTACATTCTTAGCTCTGTAAGGGGCTTATGCATAGGCCTAATTCTGTGCCTTTTTAAGGTATATGTGTATATCTCCAAAGTGGTTTTCCCTGTAGATTAAAAGTATTTTAGCAGAACATCTTGTTCTATCCCAGGAGATACCAACCTGAAAACCATAAAAAAGGCATTTCTCTAGGCCAGCTATGAAATACTTTATGGACAGCTGCTGTGGCAAGGTATCAAGAACACATCACTGCTGTAGGTTGACCTTTACCTACCTGTGGATAAAAATGTCATGTTGTCCTGAACTGTCACGCCCAATTCTTTTTCAAAAAAAAACCTTTGTTTTTAAACAAAGAACCCACACAAAACCAAACCAAAAGTGCTACAGCTTTTGACATGGCAGATCTCAGCCTCCTCCTGATTCACTTTTTTTATTCATACCTTTTACTTTATGGACTGCAAATGACATATTCTAATTAAAGATGTAGTGGTTCTTTCAAGAAAAGGCTTTTAAAAAGAAAATATTTGGTCTGGGTCTTATGATTTTATAAATCTCTTGGGTTCTCTGAGAGCAGCAATCTGAATAAGGTAACTTAGGATCTTAACTTTGATTATTATTTTTTTTCTTTCCTTAATGCTGATGAGGCTGTTCATTACTAGATGAGCAGCAGAGACAACTTGGGAAGATGCAGCAGCTGTCACCACAATGGCTGACGTGACTCCTTACTGTCAAATGGTCCTGAAGCTTGTACATCAGACTAATGTATTAGTGTGTAGGCACAGTGTTTCCAATAGCAGTATGTCCTGCGTAACAGACAAACCCCTCTATTATGATGCTTTTAAATAGATAGGCTTGCAAAGGAATAGAGCTCCTGTAGCTGTATATGGTCAACCTTGAATGTTCATTTTAGCACAGTGATGATGCATGTTTGTTTACAGAAGTAATCCCAGAAGCATCTGGGTAACTCTACAGTTGATGTTTTTGTGGCTTAGGTTACATGTTATAATTTTGGCCTTTTATTGCTGCTTGAACCTTTCAAGTTTGAGTTTAAGCTATAGATAAATGCAGCCAAATGAACTTTTTTCCAAAGGCTGGAACAAAGCAACCTACCCAGCATTCTGGCTGTCCTTTCAAAGAGCGGAGTGCATGGAGCAGGGATCAGTTTAAGTGTGTCTCCCTTCCATCATCATTTTCCTGTTTTTCAGCCATGTTCTGATCAATGAAGCCCCACACTCTGAAGGCAGATGTGCTTCTACAATGATTCTGACAAAAGCACATGGCTCCTTTAAGCATATCCAGCCACATTGTCTTCTACTCCAACACAGCAATTAAAAAACCCCCCAAAAACAAAACAAAACAAACAAACAAGGGAAAAGGAGGTTGTACTGATCTGTTTACTACCTCTGTGAATGCACCTGTCCATGTGGGATATGGTAGAGGCTATAACGGAAACTTGCAGGGGGGCTTCTTTAAAAGCAGCTGAGGCATGAACTGCAGCAGGCTATCCATAAAATGAAATTAAATGGAAAACATAATTAGTCATGACTCGGACAGACTAACTGCACTGCAGAAGCCCCTGGATTAGCAAGCTGTCAGACTGACTAAGGTATTACCTAAAGCCGAGGGGCTAGAGTGGCTTGCTGACCTGTGTTGTGACTCCACTTGTAAGTGCTCTTGCTTTTGTGCCCCAGTTCCACCTGCTGTGGAATGACCAGAGAGCAGTAAATCAAAACTCCTGGGTTATTTTTCTAAACATGGCTGCAAACTACTCCAAGCCTGAATGTCCCACTTGTCTATCTTTCCCCTTTCTGAAAAATGGGGAGAATGGATAATGCTGAGCTGATGAGGAATGGTTCCTGCTGCTTCTCCCTATAACCCAAATCAGTGTCTGTTCAGCATTCCTTGCTCAAGATTACCAGCGAAGCATTTGTTTAAATGTGCATGTAGCTGTTTAAGTTACTTAAATCAGAGCTGTGAGCAGAACTTGTAGTTAATTCAGTGTCAGCGTGCTAGTATGAAATGGGCAATGTATGTTAACTGCAGTGTTGTGAAGGCGGACAAAGTGCTACAAGGAAACATAACTGGAATCCTAACCTGTTTTCTGTGGAGTGTGAGGGTTTTTTTTTTTCCTTCTGTATAACCCTGCTCTGCTTTTACTCGTTTCTTGCAGACCAGGATCAAGGTCACAGGAAAACGAAGACCTCCTAGCAGAATGGCCCGCCGTCTCGCTGCCCAGGCGTCTGAAGAGAGTGAGGAGGTAGACAGTGCTAAAGAATGGCAATTCTCTCTACCAAAACAGATGCCAGCAATAGTGAACATAAAGGAGCCTCTTGCTACTGAAGCAGAGTCCAAGGAAAACGGCTTTGTCTCTGGCTTGTTGCTACCAGCTCATGGCAGTGATTTGTCTGCTGGGACAAACAAACTCCTTCCTCCAGAATCTACAGACCAAGAGGATGATCTGTTTGAATCAGAAGACCTTTTTGCAAGTAGCTCGACATCCAGACCAGCTGCACAATCAAAGTTAAAGGAGGGAATGCCAGACAGTGTGGCTAACAAACCCATCAAGGGCAGGGAGAAAAAGCTTGATCTGTCCATTCTGAGTGATCAGGACAGCAATGATCTCTTCCAGCCTGCACAGCAAAAATCTTCAACAAAAAGCAGCCCTATACCTTTTCTGGAAGAAGAGGAAGACTCTCTCTTCAGCTGTCAGAAAACTGGAAAAAGAGAGTTGAAATCTGCTGTCCGGCAAGCTGTTGACCCTACTGCCCAAGATATCTTTGAGGTAATGGTCGAGCCTGCCGCCTTGGTCTTTTTGATCCCCAGGGCCTTATGCAGATCCCTCTACTTAAACACAGGCTTAATGGAGGCTGCTGAGTAGGATGGGGTGTGCAGGACAGGTAGTGAAGTAAGCCGTCAGTCATGCTCTGCTGCTGGGCAATAGAAACACTTTCTTTGGATGTTCATCCCCTTATTAGCAAGAGTGGATTAAAAGGCAGAGCCTTAACACAGAGCAGGCGTGTCACTGAATGGGTTGTGACAACATACCTATGATTATGACCTCTTTGAGAGTAATAAAGCATTTGGTTCTTACCTGTTAGCTTTCTGTTCAATGCAGAGCAGCTCAAATAACTCTTTTGAAAAAGAAGTAAAGTTGGCAGGCTGGGCAGCTGATACAAGCCCATGTGTGCTGTACTTGACCTGTGCACAGGCACTCCTGCCGAGTCCTCCATGGGGAGAAGGGACTCAAACCTCTTGGGTTTGAGAAGCCCAAGGCTGACAGTCTTCTAAACATCTCAGCTGCTGTGTATGGGTAATTTGACTATTCTCTTGAGGCGTGTTACATATCAATGATCTCTCTATGCTTTGCTCCAAGGATGATATATTTGCTACTGAGGCAATTAAACCAGTGCACAAAGCAAAAGAGAAAATGCCAGAGACCAATCTGTTTGACGATAACATTGATATTTTTGCGGATCTCACTGTAAAACCAAAAGAAAAGAAGACCAAGAAAAAGGTGGAACAAAAATCCATATTTGATGATGATATGGGTAAGTGTCTAATGTCTTGCTGCTAATCTCATAGCATTGTCCTGAGTTGCATTCATCAGAGATGTTTTAGAACTCTTTGCTTTCTCTTAAATTTTCAACTGCTCTGAAATAATCTGGTCATCTTTGAATTTTCATGTTGGATGAGAACTTCCTAGATTTGTAGAGCTAGCACGGCATTTAAATGGTTTAGAAGAGTGTACAATATTCTTCTGAGAGAAGGAATAGTTTAATTCCTGTAGGGATTTTCTCACCTGTGGGAATTAGAAAATTTCTTGTCTGGAGTAAGAGATTAATCTCATGTTGTTACAGCTCTAAAAGATAAATTCTGTGTTTCAATTTGCACAGAGTTTTGTATCGTACTTTCAGATGAATCACTGATGTGAAGAAATTAGCATCTCTTCCCACCCAACCTTCACTATTATGTTGACTACCTTGGAGCCCATAAGGTTTTGTTTACATCCATGTATACCCAGAACAGTTAGAAATACTACATCTGAGAGCAAAAGTTTGCCCTGTATAATTTGTTAAAAAAACAGCATATAGTAATGTGAAATAATGCAAAACATGTTCCTTTTTTGTTCTCAATCATGGAGATATCAAAAGCCATTTTATCCCCGCCTGTGTATGTCTGTTCGTAGGCTCTTCATGTTTATAGCTCTTCTTCGGGTTTGCATGTATTTCTTTTCCTCTAAGACAAAAAATTCCTTCTCTAGCTTTGATTCTTGTCAGTCTTCATTCATTCTAACCTATTCAAATTGAATCTGACTTATCACTGTTTTGCTTGGAGTCCTGTTAAGCATTGCAGCCTGATGGAATGACCTGGCTGAAGTCTGTAAATGTGTTAGAAAACTTGCCAGAGAATGAACATCTTGAGATTTCAAAACCTTCTTAATTGCTATAAAAAATAAGACTTAAATGTTTGTAGGCAAGGTATTTGAAATATATATTGGATTATTATAATTTCTTATTTTAATCATTTACATTTTTTTCAGGTAGCCTATAGCAAATGAGAGAATTTCCCAAATACTTCAGCACAAAAATCCAGACCTCATGTTGAAAAAAACCATAGAGTCCCACTCGAAAGTGTCTTGGAAAAATAGGCAAAACAGAACCTGTTGTTTGCACTTCCACTTTTGACATCTACTCTGGTGCTACATCTTCTTGTTTAAAGTCACATCTTATCTCGATACCTATAGCATCTACAGCACCCTGTATCTGATAGACTTCATCTTCCTCTAGAGTGTTGACTGTTTTATGGTGCAGCCATAGGTATGCAGCTACTTTGTGCCCCAAGCTGCGGAGCTACAGAACACCAACAGGAGCGTAGGGAAGATGCCCGAGAGTGAGGATGCCCTGTTGGCAGCAGAGTGGTAGAACTGGCATTTGCCTGTGCTTCGGGTTAAGGGTTGGCTTAAGTGATCATGGCTGTGTATTGTTGGCTTAGGGAGATCCTTTCTGCTACAAATAAAGCAATAAGTGGGTGCAGTTTGTGGGGGGTGGAGGCTGTAAGCTGCTTTCTTTCTTTGCGCTACCACAGCTTCTAGTCGCTATTTCACTACATTTACGTTGGGCTTGTGGTGGCAGTATTAGAAAAACTTTCTCGGGTGTTTATCTTCCTAGCCTCCTCACTGACCTTATGGCTGATGACACAAACATCTTGACGTCACCTCTGCCTGTCTGGGAGAGTTTGCAAAATGGTGACTGAGCTTTCTTGTGGATTGACAAATACTGTTTTCCACAGCCAAAACCTTCCTATTCCTTAAGCCTTGTCATAAAATGGGAGTGAAACCTCTACTTGCTGATGGCACTCACTGTACTTCCCCTCTGCTGTGAAGCTAATCCATGTGATAGCTCCTTGCTTTGGAGTCATGCCAGCAGGGAATTACTCTGTTTTACTGCCTTTCTAGAGTGCTCGTGTGCTGAAATGCTGTCCTGGATTATTCCCGTATAATCCCTACGGTCAGCACAGTAGCAGACACGTGTGGCAAGAAGAGAAAGGCAAGCACATTGTGATAGGCTACTCCGTGCTTGGCTTCTGCCTAAGGTTAGGGTGCATCCTGAAGGCTGAAGTTTTTGTACTCTGGACCAGTAAATGGCTATTAACCTCTGTATAAGACCTGTGTTTTCTTAATAGGGATTCAAGACCAGTTAGGTGCTACTTATACTGGCCTTGTGAATCCCTACTGATCCACATATCTCAGTCTTGTAATTTTTTTTTATCTCCTCGTAGTCCAACTGCATAACCTGAGTATCCTAAATTTAAAACCTTGGTGTATAAGAAGAGATCACTGTTGTATGTGCCCAGGAAGCATCAGGGCAACACTCCAGCATGTGTATGGTAGCGGCTCCATCTCTTTCCATAAGCATAGTCCTAAACACGAGTCGCGTTAGGCACAGCAGGAACTGCAGGTCTGTGAGCCCTGCTGCTGGCACAGGGTATCCAGTTTTGTTTCTACCTCTTGTTATGCTTCAGGAGAAAACTCGGTCTTAATAGAAACATGATATTTTTCTACTTTGTGATCCTAGTTATTCATAACAGAAAGGCTTGTATTGAGGATGGTGGTGGGAGATCTTGATTCAGGACTGTAAATGGAAC
>NW_009649187.1:4378471-4379756 GCF_000708025.1 Charadrius vociferus
GCTGTGCTCTGTTCTCAAGTGATTTATGCTGTGTTATTGTGCTGTAGATTAAAGACTCTCATATGGCTAGTGGATGTCCCAACAGCAGTCGCTAGCAAGTACCATCTTTTCCTCTTCTGATTTTCTTGGCAACAATCTCACAGCTGTGAGATCTCTGAGGTTCCTCAGATGCTAATGTTCTAGATAAGATGGATATTATCTGGCACTTGCATGATGGAATTTATTGTGGAGGCTTAATTTATTAGTACTTCTCAAATGAGAGCTTGAACATGTTATAAAATACAAGTATTATTCTGCTCTACTGAGAAGAAAAAATACTCTTAATTTGACTTGGAGCGAACAGCTCCCACGTATGTCCTTACAAGTGCATCTAGAATTGCAAGCAGCAGGAAAGCATTTGTTTATCACAGAATGTCCTTGGCAGTCACTGCTGTGTGCTGGAGACTCTTCTGTACAATGTTACTTCTGTTTGGCAGTCACTTCACATTAAAATCTTCTTTTTTTTTTTTTTTCTTCTCCTTTAGATGATATCTTCTCTAGCAGCCAAGTCAAGATACCCGCTCCCAAAAGCAAATCTTCCCAAGCAGCCTCAGAAGCAAAATCTGAAAGCAAGACACTGAGCACGTTTGATGACCCGCTGAATGCCTTTGGAGGCCAGTAGCCAAGGGGAGTATGTTGCAGAGAGGCCTTCCTTACGCCCTGTCCAGTACTAATACTCTGGATTCTCTAATCCAGTATAGCTGAAATGAGATGGCTGTGGACATTAAATGAGATTACCCATTTTAAATGGTTAGTATTCTCTTGTGCTTGGTCTCATTGTGCTAAATGATATATTTTTACAGAAACCAATAACCTCCTGCTATATTGTTTCCATGTGGTGCCCAGATGACTATAGCCTGTGCAATACCTGCAATGAAGTAATCTATTATACAAAGTATAGTTTGTTTTATTGAACGAATCTATAGAGAAAATAATTGATAACTAGTAAATGGAATCTGTTAAACTACATCTGTCTGTATGTCTTACTTCCCTCTTTATCGCTTGCTAAGGACGTCTGCATCATGACTTGAAAACAACCAAAACCACTACCATGCCTTGTCTGGGTCAGCTGCCAATCTACTGAGCTTATGTTAGGGTAAGGCTGGGTTCTGTTATCTCCTCTTATATGTAATCCATCAGTTAACAAGTCTTAGTGCAGGACTTGACACCAGATAGAGATAAGGTATTTCGTATTGGCACCTAATGTGGTCTATAAAAATAACAATGGTTAAAACTTCTCTGCCAG
>NW_009649187.1:4380097-4382138 GCF_000708025.1 Charadrius vociferus
AAAGAGTGTGTTATAGACGAGCGCCTAGTGCTCCATGAAAACAACAGAAACCTAATGTTGTCTTCTGTTCAAGTTGTAAGCCACTAAATGAGATTTTTCGCCTCGCTGGATTTGTGGAAGTTTTGCAAGTTATACTTGCAAAAGTGTTATACTTTCCAAGAAGTCCATCAGTACTGAGCATGCTTGGTCACCTCCAGGTTAACAAGCCAACATGACCACCTTAGTGCAGAGACTCCCTTGTGCCCAAAGGGTTACTGTCTGTTTTCCTTTCGCATCCGTAACACATTGTTGGCTGTTTATAGGAGGTCACTATTTTGTGGAATCCCTTTAACTGTCCAATGCATTTGGCTTAACCTTCTTGCTTCCTGTATTTTATAGATTGCCCTTCTGGAACTGATGCCATTAACCATACTTGATGCCCAGTGGTAGACATTTGCTCTCCTGCATGCATATGAGCACAGCACATGCATAAATGCAGAAGGATCAAATGTTTCTCTTATTTTACCGGTGACTGGCTGCAATTCTGACTTTAAAACTAGATGCACTGGTTTTATGATAGTGATGTACTTTATCTTCAGCTCTTAAGACTGTTGTGCTCTCTGTGAATTTAAAGCATCTGCTTAAAGGACTTCTTTGAGAGCAATTCCCACTTTGACTGAAGCCCTTGTTCTGAGACATCTGCTTCAGGCTCTTGTTTCTCAAGTTGGATTTACTTTATCGGGCACGGTAAATACTATAGCCAAAGCATCTAGCGCTAATGAGTATAAAGCAGAAGGAAAGGTTGGCAGGGATAAAGGAGAAACATCGTGTATTAATTTGCGCCATAGGTGGGCCTGGCAATGATTCATTGTAAGTGGGGGGTAAGTTGGGAGTAGCAGCTTGGAAAAGAATGTGGGAGCTATTTGCAAATGGGTGTCTACAGTGAGAGCGCTTGCACTTTATTTATAGGCATTACATCTGCTGCATATGCCTCATAGATGATTTGGACTGCTTCTTTACTCCTTTCTTCTGTGCTTAGAAGGGCTTCTAAGACACACTGGGGGAGAGAGGAAAAAGATGGTGAATTCTTCTGTTTCTTTTCTCCATCTTCCTTTCTTCTTTGCCCTTTGCATTAATAACTTCTGCTAGCATTGCAAAGAGTGCTGTTAACAAGCCACGAACCTTAGGGGCCAAAAGCTGTTGGGGGGGAGGGGGGAGCTCCTGCCTTAGAGTGTTTCTTAAACTTTACTGAGCTTACACATTACAGAAAAGCTCTTGATAGAAACTTGCACTATAACATAGATCAAAACTTATCCTCCCCCCCCCGTCTTTCTAAACTGCAACAGGGAGAGCCTCTTCCCCCTATTAAAATGTGTGGTCCTCAAATTAACTTCCCGGAACACAAATCCTGGTCTAGGCACTTCACTTTTGGGAGGTCTTGGTCTTTTTGTAATGTAGTTTAACTAATTGGCTTTTTTTAACTGAGTTTCAATCTGTTGTGTTTGGTTTTCTGTTTTTTTTTGTGGGGGTTTTGTTTTTTTTTTCAAATTTGATAAAACAGTGGCTGCATTTTGTGGGAAGGGCATGGCTGGAGAGCGGGGGTTAGTGCACGCAGGGCTCGCCCGGGTCTCTGTCAGATACCCGCTTTGTACGTGTGAAACACCGCAGGATTTCTTGAGTGTTGTAACTGGGACTGAAACCTAACAGCTAACGGAGTCGGGGTAGGTGTTGCATAATTTAAAACCCAAATGGAAAGTAAAGCGGTTCATGTAATTAGCACCTCCTTAATAAGCTAAGCTTGTTTTCTCTAGTTATTCCGCCGGCAGACTGGGCGGTCTGAAGGAAGCGGGAGCAGAGTCGAGAGCTGACCCGGAGCAGAGGCGCCGAGAGCAGCTCTCCTCTCTCTGCCGCCTGAGGCCGGGGCAGGCAGGGACTCGTCCCCCTCCTGCTCCCGCTGGGCCCTGCGCCGCGCTAGTCCGCGTTAGCAATCCCAATTTCTGGCCGGGTTTGTGCTAGAAACAATGGTTTTGCACGTTTTCCGTGAGGAAGGGCAAAGGCCGGA
>NW_009649187.1:4383005-4402861 GCF_000708025.1 Charadrius vociferus
GGGCCGGAGCGGGCCGGGGGTGGGGGGCAGAGCTGCCGTCTCCTCCTCCGCCTTCCCCGAGCCCGGCCGAGTCCCTGTTTTCAGGTCTTCCTGGAGTTTTTCTCCAGCTTTGACCCCGCTGAGGGCTCAGTCCTTGTCAGGAGGCTTTGGGCGTTAATATCGCAGGTCGGGTTGTCGTGTCTCTCGTGCAAACAAAATGGAAATAAAAAGGTGGTAGGTGGGACCTGGCATGCTGACTGAAACTAGAGTCCTAAAACTGCTGATGTTAGTAAGCGATGTTACTAATACCGTTTGTGGTTATCTGTTGCACGACCTAGATGCTATTTTACTGCTTCTTAATAGCTAATTTCTTGTTCGTCAAGAGTAAATCGAAACCATCTTTAACAGCTACGTTCAGATGTTGTCAGAACTATGCTTGTTTGCTTTATAGGTGAAAAATCCCAAACATGAACAGCAATGCACCACACCTGTCCTCAAAGCTGACTTGGCTAGAAGTGGAATGTAGTTTCCTGACAGATCTTCTTACAAAGAAGTCGTAAATCCTTTGTAATGGCCAACAAGAAAGAGCCTCCTTTTTTCAATGAAGATAATATGGGACCGTTTCACTACAAGCTTCCTTTTTATGAAACTATGGAGCTCTTCATTGAAACGCTCACAGGAACGTGCTTTGAACTGCGAGTTTCCCCCTTTGAAACAGTTATTTCTGTGAAAGCTAAAATTCAAAGACTGGAAGGTACTATTCTCTCTTATTTCAGCATAAACTTTATTGCTCTAGGAGGTCTTGTTTTACAAATTATAATTGCTAAAATCAAACCAGATAATTTAAGTGACTTGTTCAGTAATACGTATAAGCTAGGCACTCAGTTTATGGCTTAGGTTTGATTGGAATTGAGTTGTTGTATAAGCTAGGCACTCGGCTTAGGTTTGATTGGAATTGAGTTGTTTTTCTGTTCTTCCTATTCCTATCAGTTCATGGCTTAGGGTTCACTGGAATGGGTATTTTTTGCTCTTCTTGTTGGTTTTTTTTGTATATCGCTATTAAGATAAAACTTAAAAAGCCTATGGTAAATCATTAATTGGTTTGATATTATACAGGCTACAGTATTTTTGGCGTTGAAAGGATTCTCTGACACAAGCTGTTTGTTAACTAGCAAGGTTATAAACTTGAGTCTTAACATTATGTCTACATTGCAACTGTCTGAGCATACTTTAAACTATGGCTCTTGCTTCTTAGGTTAGTCAGTTTATGGTTTGTTTATGATACTGCAGTCCCAAGAGCAACTGCAGTGCAGGCAAACCCCAAAGGCAGCTTGAAGTTAACCGATTTGAATTTTGTTTAGGTGAGTGGTCTTTTGCTGGTAAAGATCTGGCTGAGCAATGCTTTGTCTTAAAGTGATGAACTTGGCACATCTTGCAAAGTGAAAGCCTCCTTTAAGTTATAAGGCCCATCCTGGTGCTAATGCAAGGAGGAAAGATGTAGGTTAGTCCTCTGTCACCCCTTTTCCTCTATGATGAGAATGATCCTGCATGAAAGAATGTGATTTGAAATATGTATGTATACATACTCTAGCTACTTTGCAGCATTGCATCATCTTTCTCATTTTGGGGGCATTAAAGAACTGTGTAGCTGCCCAAGCTGAGAGTACTGGAGTTGCTTATTTTAAGAAAAGGGACCCTCTCTTTCCCCAGTATACCTGTATGTGTTTTTCATGCTTCTGTCTGTGTGGAACCCACCTTCTGGGACATGTAATACGATGCTTTAGACTTGAATCAAAGATATTCTCCTCCTGTTATTGGAAGTCTGCACTAATGGATGGGGAAAAAAAAAAGTAGCTTGCACAAGTCTTAAAACACAGAAGCGTTGTAACAATAGGGGTGACTTTTTGCTGGTAAGGTCACGTAGTAGAAGCTCCACCATGCAGATAACTAGAGTTTACATCACTGCGGCTACATTAGTGCAGCTATGTGGATATGCTTTTGTTTCCTGTGGACAGGGCCATAATTAATCACAAGTCAGAGAACATGTTGAGATGCTCCTGGAGGCTAGAGGTGAAACAAGGAAAGGAAAGGGTATTTCTTCTCCATGACTGAATATAGGTATAGGAGAGATGCAAGCAGATACGTGATAGAATGTTAATCAAGAGTGAATTAAAAGGGAGCATAGGCAATAGAGTCCAGGAGAAGGCAGGTTATCTGGACAGTATAGATGAAGGAGTAAACTTTAAAGGGTGCGTGAAGAGACCAGCGGGAGATGCGAGGAAGAGGAATTCGAATTTCTTGTGGTCCAAATGGGAGATTGCGAATGGACATACTGAATTATACCTACAGGTTATTATTGTTGGCAGGGTGTGCCTAGCTCACAGAAGTGTCATAATTAATTATTAGAAGAACGGCTCAGTAATAAAGTTATAATATTGCTTATTTTGTTCATATGTTGTAGTTCATAGGATGATAAGGTTATTAAGAAGTAAATTTCATTAAAACATGGAAGATAAGAGTTCACTGGTGTTATCATTGGTTTATTAGAAGTCGGGTGAAATACCTTGATACTCCAGAACAGAGTGAAAAGATCTGTAATGTCTGATTAATATGATTTATGGGGGGCAGAGTGAAAACAGATTGATCGGCTATGTGTAAAGGGGACAGACACACAACGACAAACTAATCTTATGTTGAATTTAGGGTTGCTATTGCATGTAAAAAAATAACTTTTCAGGACAAAGTTCCTGTTGTAGTGCACAAGTTCAAGTAGTGAATCACCCAGGTGGAGCAAAAATCCTAAAGTAATTTTGTCGTTGTGATTTAGCAAGGGAACTAGAAAGCTTACATCTGTTTTGTTTCCTGCTATTGTTTTTCACTTTTTGTCATTGTATTGTGTCAACTTTCATGGGGTGTGAACCTCTGTCATTTAAGCTGCACTCCGGGCTGGAGAATGCCCCTTACATTGCTGGGTGACTATGTAGGGTCCCTAGTATGCGTGTTGTCTCCATGGTCTCATCTGGCTGGTGAGGATGATGATACGTAAACATACAAAAAGACAAGTTTGGGGAAAATTATCTGAGACCTGACATCTCCAAGAACAAAACCTAGAATCGTATCAGAAGTTAACAAATTTGTTCAAATGTCACCATTGCCTCTAATTGTAAGAGGCTAATAATAAAGCTAAATCAAGACAAACTCATCTTTGTCAACAATTGGAATATCAATAGCCGTAGACTGTCTGCACTGTAATAAGAAAGGATAGTATGGATGGCATGTTAGGAATTTTGTGTGCTTCTGATACTGTTTGTCGTTCTTGGTGCCTGTTTAATGATCTGATGTGGAAAGGGTTTGTTTAGACAGCTGTAGTAGACATTGGTACCTCACGAAGAAAGAGCTCCAGATCTCCAGCTCTCTGTTTCCAGTTGGTTTTAGTCAGTAAAGAATATGGGTAAAAATTTGTTAATGGGTTCTAATGCATCTGAAATTTCAGAGTAAGTCTACTCATAAATCAAAATTAAAGCAGATCTGATGTGTGTTTGGATCAGATCCAGGCATTTGTCCTCAAATACGTTCCATCCAAAGTAAGCACATGGTATCCAAAAATTTAGGTTTGTTATAATGTTGAATTTGGAGCCATCTAGGGTAAATCACGCCTAGTCTCTGAATGAGCCTTTTAAAATGGTACACTGGAGAAGAAATAGCTCCCTTTGTACTGGTGGCATAAAAGCTAGAGTATGCACAGCCAGCAGCATAGCATAGTTTTGCCAGCAGTGCTACCTGCTCCCTTGGTTTTACTTGTTGATTATTTGTATTTGAAAGCAGGATCATGTGTTGATGGGCATGGATAGGGTGGTACCTGAGTTTCAAGGTGACATGAAAGACTGAGCTTTAACACATGAATGGTACTTTAAAATAGCAGGATTTCATTGAAAGTGGAAATGGCTTTTTTTTTTTTTTTTTTAAATTGAGAGGATCTTGTTTCCTTTATTGCTCAAGTCTTTGTAGCGGCTGGGCAAAGTTTAGTGTTCTTCACTTGGAAACACCAATTATTATATTGTATTTTATAGAGGGAACATTCAGATAGATATTCCTAATAGTGGTTAATTCTTTCGTCTATTAAAGAGCCATAGATAATACTTGTAAACATGTTTGGTAAGATAGGATTGAGTCTCAAGGGAGGAGGTGGGGTTTGGGCTTTGGATTTGGTGTTGGTATTATTACCATTATTATTAATGTGCAGGAATTAATTTGCATTCTTCAGTATGGAGTGTAAGGCCTTCATTTACGTAGCTAGCTTTAAAATAAGAAAAACTCATGGCTTGTTCAGTGACTGATTGCAGCTGAATTTCATCATCTATGTGGAAATGTATACCTTTAGATGAAAACTCAAAAGTGTTCTCTTGTTCTTATGTTATTGTAAAGGGGAAAAACAGAACTAGCTTTCAGAGTACATCTTAATTTGGAATGCTTGCATTCAGCAGGGAATGACAGATGCAACAATAATTTTGTTATTGTACGTGTGTGTACTCTGAATTCATCATGAGAGTTGTTACTTTTCTTTAGTCTTTTTGCTGTCATTATTTTGCTGCCTATGTACAGCAGCCTCACCTTAAGTGAAAGGAACTGGCTGAATACCAAGCAGATTTTTTCTGGATGTTGTATTTCGTTCACTATTCTGTGAATTCAGAGTATGTCATAATGGTATTTATTACTACTTGCGTTAGAGAAAATAGCTATGCTTCTGTCAGGACTGGAGTGAGTGGATTGCACAAGTGAAAGAGTTTTTAACAGAACCAGTCTTGCTTCTGTCTACTATTTTTCCTCTGTGTCTCCCGTTTGCTTTGTCATTTGCCTGTTTACTGTGTTGATAGAGACTAGAAGTTCATGAGGCTTTTTTTAAGCTTATGCTTTGTCTGAGCTGGGAAAACATTCCTGCAAATGCAAGCTTGTTCCCAGATCAGGAGGTTGGAGCAGCATCTGGGAGGTGTGAATAAGGTCACCTTTGTCAGGAAATTTTGTGGGCCTGTATCCAGTTACTGGCGACTCGCTGCTGTTACTGTCTCCTCTTTATCAATCCCTAGGATAAAGAGTAGGTCAGTACTGACCACCACTTACACTAATGTAGCTTTATTATCATGCAAATGAAAGCTGGGGGGTTTGACAGTTATGAGAACGGTCCTGCTGCTGTAAGTTTTGCACCTCTTCCCTAGGGTAGCTAGCGGGGGGGGGGAGCCTGTCAGCCCAGCCTCCCTGTAAGCAGGAACAAAAAGTCAATGCATCAGTTTCTCTTATGAGCGTATTTAGCGTGCCAGAAAGAGGAGTGAAGCTTAAGGACGTATCCAATATGCTGATTCAGAGACAGGATAGAGTACCTACTTCTCTCCTCTCCCTGCCCCATTTAGTAGGTCAGATTGTCAGCACATCTGCAGCCATTTCAATAGACAGTCTGAAGACTCTTCTGTCCTCCTATAGCATTACCTGGCTAGCCCACTTCCATTTGAGCACTGAGATGTAGGTTATTGCCCTACTTTCCTCTCTTCTGTGCCGATTTAGAGCAGGTTAGTGATACAGTCACATGCTGCTTAGGGAGAGGGGGTAGTGGATGGTTATCTCACAGTTCTCATTATTGTGGCCAATTTTACATGCTGATCCCATGTGCAAATGTCTCCTCAAGAAATCCTTACTATAATCCAGGAAAGGGGCAGCTGATGTGTGTTTTCTTACACCTGAACCTATAAAACACATACCATTTCCTCCATGTATAAATACAGAATTCTTAGAAAGCAACATAAGAGGGAATTAGTAATAAAGACTTGTCTGTTTCCCATTACAGCAGTGTATAGTTTTTTCATCTGTTCATTTCATCAAAAATACATTGTCATTGTTAGATGAACAAAAACATGTTTCACTGCAGCACTGCCAGTTGCAAGCCAGCCTTTTTAACAAATACTCTCTCAGTTTATCAAAGTAATTGGAAATTGCTCCTTGGAGGCTGCTGAAACCATAACAAATACAGACAGTAATGACTGTTTGTAATCAGAAGACTGCAAAACAACACAGAAAAGAACTTTTCACTGTAGACTCACTGGCTCTTGCCAGCTTGTTCTTGTTTTGCTTACACTGCAGACTTGAAACATAACCAATAACCAGTTATTAAATAGCTGGCAGTGTAGCAGCAATTATGTTAGTCAACTGTATGAATGTATTCTTGTCATAAATGTCTTGTGGACTTCAGAGGATACAAGATTCACGTTAAATACCATCCAAGTGAAGTGGTGTTAGTCGTTCATAAAAGAGAAGCTGTAGATGTAAACTGTGGTAACAAAAGGAAAATGTCATCTTCTCTAAAACTTAAATAATGACAGTTCCTCCAAAGTACACTCCCTCTTCTGCACAGGGACATCCACTTAGCAGATATCCTACTTGCCTGTTGAATCTGCTTGAACTTTCATCAGAATTTGGTCCTCTTTTTTTCCCTTTCTGGTGATGGGTATTGGTAGCTTAGTGCCCTTCCTCCATCTAGGATGGGGCTACTTAACTGACCTTTTGCCACAGCTTGCTAAGCACTCTTGCAAGCCTTGGGAAGCTGAGATGTTTTTGGAAGCCACCTGGAAGAGTCTGATCTTTGTGTTACCCTCTCCCTTGCCAGATGTATCTTGGGAAGTCTTACTCTGTAGCATTGCTACTTGCATCTCCTTTTAAGTATCTGAACATGCAATGAATAAAAGTATAAGATAAGGTTACTTTAACCTTTTGGAAAATGTATTTATAGATTTTGCTTCTTGGTCTGAGGAGTAGTGTTTAGACCTTTTTGAAAATGTAGTTCTTGGCCTCTATAGATTTTCATTTTAATTACAATTTGCCAGGAATGCACAGTGAGATCTTAATTACCACAATTTCACTAAACAAACTGAACATCAGTGCTTCTTTTTGATGCTGAAGGGGAGATATGTTTTTTCCAAAGGTGAAAAATACAGCTATTCATCTTCCTATTAGTCTTAATTTTTGGGGGTGGGTTTTTTTTTTGTGATCCAGGTTGTCTCATCCTTTCATAACTCTCCTGGTTTGTAAATTTTTTTTTGGTTTTTCCAAAATTTGGAAAGTGGCAGCATTCTACTAAAAATGTGTGAAGACCTCAGTTTGTACCAGCTTATGCTTATTATCTTTAACATGTATTACATCTGTATCTAAATGAGTTGACTAGGCAGGCAAAAAGAAACAAAGTTAGTCGTTGTGTAAAATACGGATTTTTAATAAGGAACAAATAGCCAGTATGGTTACTTCCTTTTAACAAAAAATAGCCAAATCTGTCCCAGAACTTGAATTCAAAATGGGTATTACTGGATATAAGTAATAAAATGTTCTGATGGCCTAAAAGAACACCCACAACAAAATAAAAGTGTATGTGGCACAAAGTTTGACTGCTACGGTACTGTATTGTACATGTGAACTTTCAGGTTTCAAACCAAGCAATGATAAAAACACATACCCGGTTGTCACCACTGTAATAGAGCTGCCACCAGTTATTACCTTAATGTGACCTTGTCTTTGCTGTGAGTAATACAGAATATCAGTCTGTGATTAAATTATTGAGCAGCTCTGTAGTTAGAGGTTTTATCCTGCTTTTCCTGCTCGTAGACATAAAGCTCTGAGGTACAGATAACAGGAGAAAACCTCTCATGACTGAAAAAGAGCAAGTATTCAACAAGCCTGAAGCAATTGAATACTTCTATAGACCCCTTGTTGAGCCAAAAGATTGAACTCTTGAGTGTGACCACAAACCTGCTGAAAGCCTTAACTTTGTTCTTAATAACTATTTGGGGGGTTGGATATCATGACTGAAGGCTGCTCAAGTGCCCGTCCTTGTCCCGCTTCCTTTCTTCTTTCACCTGTAATCTTCTTTCTCGCCTCTCCTCCATTGCTCCCACATTCTTCAAAAAGCAAAACTCCCCAAAAGCCCTCTCGCCATGCTCAAATTTTAATATTTTTGTTTGTTTGTTTTGTTTTGTTTAGGTATTCCGGTCTCTCAGCAGCACTTAATCTGGAATAATATGGAGCTGAAGGATGACTATTGTTTGAATGATTATAAGTAAGTATAGAATAAAATTGCAATGAATGTTTCTGAATTATTGTTAGCATAAGAAATAATGCTACAAAAATTTATTTATTTCTATTTACAGCATTTCAGAAGGCTGCACTCTGAAGTTAGTTCTGGCTATGCGAGGTGGACCTATTAACACTAGAAGAGGTAGGTGTTAGCTTAAAAATAATGGTTTTCGTGCAACATCTTAAAACTGCAAACAGCTTCTCTTAGCTAAGCATTTCAGACGAGCAGACTTCAGTCCCAAATTAATTGGAAAAATACTTAACAAAAACGGAGGGATTTTTTTTCTATCTTTTCTTCCTTAGCATATCAAGTGCACCTTCCTTTTAGTTTTGTTTACGCTTAGTTTAACAAGTATCTTTGTATGTGTACGAACATCAAGTCTTAAAATGAAAAAAAAAAACCTTCACCTGCAGAAAAAATGATATTGTAATGTCATTATACAAACAGTTTTTAAAATCCAGTTAATAAGAATTAAGTATTGGTTCAGTCTGATGATAGATTTGGTTATGTGGATCGCATATAGTGGAATGAAAATGGAGAAATCCCCTTGATAATTTTAACTTGGAAAACACTCAGCGTATCTTCTAGGTTGGGAATTCCCATTGTAAACAGCTGAGCTCTCAAAGGTGATCAAAACAATTGTAATAATAATTTGGTTTTATTCTTTTTTTTTCTCTTTTTAGTTCCTGTGGAAGACCCTATCAGGGAAATGGCTGACTACATGGATCCCAGTAGAGATGAGATCTGGGAGAAAGGGCCATCCAACAAACAAGTTACCTTCTTAGTGTATCGAGAAGGAGATCAGTTGAATTTCTTCCGTGTGGTAGATCGGGGAGATGGCACTTTAACGCCATTATCTGAATCTTTGAGGTAAAGTTGGTTTTAATCTTTATATTATTCTTCAAAAGGGGGGTGCTGTATAATTTTGAGCTTTATTTGTTGACTTTGTCAAAAGAATATCTGGAATATTTCTGTAATATTGCAAGAATTATGCCCTAAGGGCTACTAAAATGCTGCAACTGGATGGCCTAACAATACCGTGTTACTTTGTGGTCAGTCCTCATACTGAGGGTTCTCTGTCACTGTATGTCCATAGAGAAAGATAAAGCTGATCTCATGCTTGAGGCAGTTCTTAACATTCCAGCCCTTTCTAAAAGGGAACATTTCACAGAGGAGTCAATTTGGCAATAAAGATGTGAAAAACTTTTGTTAAGTACTTTCTCTTCCACCTTAAGGCGTTTGTTTAGTTTTATAAACATTGCTCTGTTCACTGGATAAACTTTCTTTCTCATATGGCTATGATTTGACTAAATGATTAGTCTGGAAGATAGTAGATTGGCAGTGCAAAATCCTGAGAGGGTTCATCTGAAGATTCAGTGAAACTGTGGGATTTGGGGTTTTGGTTTTTGGGTTGTGGTTTGTTTTTTTTTTTTTCCGCTTTGTTCTGGTGGGGTTTTTTGTTTTGTTTTTTTGGGGTGAGGTTTTTTGTCTGTTGTTGTTTCTTTGGTTTTGTGGGTTTTTTTTTAATACACTGAAATAATTACCAATAGAGCTAGCCTTTGGACATAATTAGGCCTCAGATTAGCTACTGTAGAGGTACTGAACTCGTCTCAATCACTGTCACAGGATCAAAGTACTGTTGTCGTCAGAAAAGCAAGTATGTCACTTAAGCTACTGCGTTGTAGTAAACAGATTACTAGTCTTTTTCCTAAAGCTATCAAAATTGATAACATCTATTAAAAATTATTCGATTCTATCTTTATACTGCAGCTTTTGGGTAGGTGTTTTTATCCCCTGAAGAACTTAATACTTGTACAACTGTTCTGGCAACTAGCTGCATTTTCTCTGAGGCTAAGGCTTGCGCTGTTTTAAGTAACTACCCGTGTTCCTGTTTGCAAAGTGAAAGCAAGAGCTTCGTACTGGGTTTATATTCAGTGGGTTCAGAGTAATATTTTTACAAACTTTTAGAAGAGATCTGTACTTAAAAACTACAGGCTGAATGAAATATCAAGGTTGAATTCCCACATAGTTACACAGAGTAGAAAGAGCTAGTGTTTGATATACAATTACTGGACAGAAAGAAGAAGAAAGATACAAATATTTTAAATTTGTGATCTTATCTTTCAGCCCTGGCACTCTTTTTCAGTAAATGACCACATACGGTATTGTGTGTAGATTTGAAATGGGTAGAAACCACCATCATCAGTAAGAACTAAGAACCTTGCTGCTGCGTTGGCCTGGATACACTTCCGGAAAGATGAGCAGGCAGATGTAATTCCTGTTCTCACTGATGCCCTGCCTGTTACTACTTTGTTCCCTTTTACCTTTTAAATGCAAAGAACACCCAAACCTATCCAAAGAGCTAGGACTGTGGATGCTACACTGTGAGTCGATGCAAGAAGTTGTCAGAAGGAGCTCAAACTTCATTTTTTAGTATAATAGGATCCCTGGTAATCTGCCTATGTGTTCAAGTTCTTGTGTGTGTGTGACAGTTATTTTTGTTTCCCATTTAAAGCTAACATGGATAATTGTCTGGAATTCTGAGTACTTGTCAATTAGGTAATTCTAGTGTATAGATTAAATAGTAATTTACTTGAAATTGGCTAAATGTAGCAAACTGGAGGAATAAACCACACGCTTTTGGCTCTTGCAAGGCATTTGGTAAGCCTTTCAAAGCACAACGGCATGTATAGAAGTCAAATAAGTTATGCTTAAGAAATGTGCTGTCACTGGCCAAATGATCCAGTTAGATTGGAAGCCACCTGTGTTGAAAACATTCAGCTCGAGCTGTTTCTCTTCCTCTGTGCTTTCTATGGGCGTTCATTTATTAGCTTTTCTACTAAGGCAGACAGTAATTTGGCAGGTGGGGAAGAAATCTTCCTTTTTGAATTTGTTATTATGGCCGGGTCAGACTTTGTGGAAAACGGAAAAAGTAGCAAAGGGAGGAGAGAATGGAAACAAATTGGACTGTTTCATTTGATCTTTATAGAGGAAGGCTATGAATCACTCTGAATACTAGTGTTTTCCACTCTGACAGTTAAATGTGTTTGTATGTGTGGGTATAGTGGTGACGGGGCATTTTGAGGCACTTGTTTATCTGCTTTTCTCACATTGCTTATGTGTGAATTTAGTGACTGCCATTTAGAAATGAGACACTGGGTTAAGCTTTGTTGTATAGTTCTCCAGATCATTTTATTTTATCTGTAGTTAATGGTTAAAACTTGAGAAAATGTAAATACTTACAGTGATTATTGTCTCTGGGTTTAAAGAAAGTTGCTGAAGTTGTGGTAGAAAACTGGCAGGCACTGGTGTCAAAAGTGTTCCAGCAAGCTCCTGATCATTTTTGAGGCCCGTATTTTACAATCGAGATGAAGGTGTCATGAATGTTGACACCTGTGGACAAAGTAAACTTGAAATGGCTGAAAGCATCATCGTGAACAAAGCTCCCTTCTATAATTTTATTATCACATTAGAGCAAAAAATCCTTTTGTTACTCCTTTTTTTTTTTTTTAGTATTTTTTTGGTTCCTATTTAGCCAGAAAATGCAAGAAAAAGGATAACAATTATTTTTGCATTACCCACCCCCCCCCAAAAAAAAAAAAACACCACAAACCAAAGAAACCAAAACAAAAAAGCAACCAAACATGAGGCATATCACTTTTCCTTCTATCTTTACCTTGAAGGAAGGGAAGTTCAAAGAATTGTTTTGAGTTGGTGACTTAAGTCTTTGCAGAGTTAAAATTCTTAAATGATTGTTTAGTGTTGAATCTTTACCTGGAGAGGTGTGTAATATACACACTGATTGTCCCCATATGAAGCTGTTCAGTTTTTGGTAAGAAATCACTGACTCTTGCTTTGAATTTGCTGCCATCTTAGTCTTAAAGATCTGTCTCCCAGCCTTTGGAATTTTGCTATGTTTTAGGAAATGGATTTCGAGAGTCAGTGCAAAAAAAATGGCTCTTGACTAAGGGCAGCAGAGTATTTCCAAGAATCAGGTAAGATGCCAGCTCTAAGTTAGTGACAATTTTGGGGTGGTTTTTTTTTTTTTGGTACTTTCTCATGCCTTTGGTTCTTCCTTGATCTGTTTTGGAGAGTAGAAACTTTAGTTACGTCTACTAGGATGTTTGTATGAACGCAGGGGAATTGCCGGATTGCCATGATTTCTAGATGCTGACAGCCTAATGGAAGAATTAAAACACTCTTTAAAATGCACTATATACAGCGTTGAAAATGCATCAATTTGTAATGAATTGGATACTCTTAATGGTTCTTTCAGTTCACTGTCAAATGTTGGATGTGTGTTAGTGATTAATGCTTCATAGGAAAAACAAGTCAGATACTGACTTTAAAACATTGAGGTTTTGCATTCTGTTAGACTACAGAATGGAAAAAGGCAGTGTGGTGCTATAAATTTCCAGCAACTACAGAGTTAAAATATTTTGTCTTGGGTCTAGCAATTCTAATCTGTTTATTTTTTCCAAATGTGAGACTCTTTGGACACCTAAACTGACCCTTTATTTTTTTTTTTTTATTTTGAAAAGGAGAAATAGAATATCACATCCACATGGGTGACCCCTCCATTTCCATTTATGGTGAGAACACCCCTCAGGATGGATAGAAATTTGGACTTTCCTTCCATGCCAGTGTCTGGTTAATTGGAAAACTGATCAGCTTGTTTCTGAGTCACACAGTTAACAGCTTTGGCCATACCTTCAGGAGACATTTGTGGAACTGGATATCCCCTCTGTGGGGAATATATATAGTGAGTGTGAACCAACTGTATATAGTATAACAACTGCCCAGAATCCTGGCTATGTTATGATTTCAGCATCATCACTTTGTGTGAGCATCTAATAAAGAATGCTTATGTGCTAAAATAAATGGATTTGAAATGTCTTTGTGTACAGTTTTACATAATGCTTTGTCAACAGATCAACTACGGATATGACTTTCTAGTTGTGAGAATACTCTACATTGAAAACATAATTAATTTACTTGATTAGTGGGTGAACAGAAATTTTCTTTTATTTTCAGCGGTGGTTCAGTTTATAACTTATATGCTGATGATGAAGATGAGACAGAGGCATCACCTTCTGGACAACAGATTATTGAGAATTCAATTACTATGAATAAAATGAAACTACTCAAGGCAAAGATGGAGAACATGAATCTGAGTAAAAAGGTGAAGTTGTAATTTCAATTCTTCTATTGTAAAAGGGCTTGCACTTTCCTAGTGCTGACTTTTCTAAAAAGCAGGTCGCATGCTTTGCTGTCTTGGGAAGTGGTCATGGGTAGATGATTTCTTATCTGTTGTTTAAGTAAATGCTGTTGTATAAATGTTCTGCTGTGGGGCATTTGCTTTACTTGGATCTAGCTGTCTGCATTCAAAGAATTCGCTACTGGTCCTGGATTTATTTACGTGTGGCGTTTTGGGTTGGTTTTTTTTTTCTTTTGTTTGTTTCTTCTGATACTTTAGTGTTGGTTTGCAGTACTGCTCTGGTAAAAATCAGTGTTTGTCTTAAATGAAACTTCATTAGAAATGCTGTAACTGAAAAGCCTATAGGAATTAAAAAGTTAAATACGAGAATGAGATTACCTGGAAGATAAAACATTATGTTGGTGTTCAGGTCTGCAAAGGTTACCTAGATGTAAAATGACGATGATATACTTTCATTGTTTGTCTTGTTTGAGATCCTAAGCTATTCAGGATAACTTTGACGGCATTCTGGCTTCCCTTTTCTATTCCTCTGACATGTGGCCTATTTACTAAAAAGCCTTTTCTGATTATAATCTTTGATTTTATTATTCAGATGTTTGGGTGAAGTCTTGATGGCTAGTAACAGATGAGGGAGTAGAAAAAATTATTTGGTCCTTTCTGGCCTTACGCTGTCTGAATTCCTGGGAATATGATCTCTGTCAGGTCTTTGAATGCAATCATAATTCAAATACTAATTGTTGTTCTATGTGGGTTTTGGTTTTTTGAATAGCCTAAGAAAACTGTCAAGGTGAAACCTCGTCCTCCAATGGCTCCTCGACCATCTAGTGGCTCAGTGGCTGCTGCTCGTCACCGCTTCTTAAGAGTGCTCCCCCATATCGGACAGTCCTGCCTACCTCCTCCTGGGAATTCATATCCCTCTGAGTCTTCCCAAAACGCACTTTCAGCATTGGCTACTTTGGCCACTGCTGGTAGAACAATGCCATCCACAACTAATGACTTTCTTAAGGAAGATGACACTTGGCAGAGCAACTCATGGTCTCAGTCAGTTAGTAGCATCAGATTACCACCGAAAATATCTCGTGTCGAACTAGAAAATGCAAAACTACCTACAAATAGTATTCTGACTCCTGTTTCATCTCTTCCTGCAAATTCAGAAAAAGCATCTGAAAACGTGCCCTCAGCGAGTGAGGAGGATGCTGTTTTGTTTCCGAATCTAACAAATGTAGAACTGTATGGAACAGAAGAAAAACTTCTACCTGAAACAGATGCTTTTGCTTTGTTAACAGAAGCAAGTACCACTGAACAGTGTAGTGAGATATATGACATAGGAAAGGTGAACCCAGAACTTGAACTGTCTGATGGAGATGAAGAATCTAAGGTTGTAGAGCAGCATAGAAAACCTATGAGCAAAGTGCTGAGCACTGCAGCAATGGGGGCTGGTCTGCTCAGTACTCGTGAATTAAGTCCGCAGAAAAATCTGCTTTTGTCACCTCTTCGGTATTCAGCGCAAGTGGCACGTCACAGTTCTCTGAAACCACAAACACAACCCAAATGCTTTGAGGCTGGTAACTTGAGATCTACAGCCTCCCCAAACGTGCTTCGATCCTTGGAAGTCCGTAGCATAGCAGACTCCTCTTTTTCTAGGACTACTAGATTTCGGAGCGTGAAAGTAGAGTCACTTGGCAGAAGACCTGACGTAATTTCTAAAGCAGAGGCTAGGGACATCACAGATGTGGCTAACAGGGCATCGAAAGAACCTGTGAGTTCTGCAAGTAACTTAGGATTTCTGGCTTCGCTGGCCCGAAGCACCAACAGGGAAAGTTTACAGAGTTCCTGTGGGACAGGCAGGTTTCGGACTTCTGGTATTGCACTACCTACAAACCTTCAGCATTTTCAGGAAGAAAGCGTTAGGAAAACTACTCCTCCAAATGAAGCTGCTGAATATATTCTAGTGAGTACTAATGCTTCCAACAAAATTGAAGTTTTCCTGTCTTTTCTGGTACAGGTGTTATGAAAACTGTACTTTCGTGTGTGTCTATGTGTCTTTTCAGGGAAGGCGGAGGGGGAGGTGTACGTAAATCCTTGATAGTCTTAAACTGTTTTCTAAATTCCTGTTGGTATCTTAATGGCCCGTTTATCTAAACGGGTCCTAGAAGTAATTTTTCATAAAAATTAAAGTGGTTGTTCGGTTCATAACTGAAATTATTAGTTATTGTAATGATAGAATTACAAGTGTCTGTGTTTGAAGTGTCATCTGACTTCTGCTGCTCACTAATCGTAATTTATTACAAGGCTTGCTCTGTGACTGGCACCATACATGCCGAGCTTCAGATCTTTAATGTACTTTGCTGTTTTGGTGTGTCTTGAAGTGTGGGGAGACTATTACATAGTCATTCTGAGTATTTGAATGTTGCGGAATTTTAATTTTTTGTACAGAAGTCCTCTTGGATGTTGGTTGATACAACATTGATTTCAGATAAGCTGATACCAGACTGCCTGACTTTTCATTTTATTTCCATCTACTAGTAATTTCCTTGTGGAAATTTTTTTTTTTTTTAGTCTGCGCATGGGCTTAAAAAAAATTGAAGATGATTCTTTAATCTTTCCTGATGTATCACATATATAGAGGACAAGAATCATGTATCTTTGTAAGGCATATGTCTTTCAGAGTACTTGCTGTATCACACTTCTATAGCATGGTATAACTTTTGATATTTTAAGCAATTTTTTTAACTTACAGATGTTATCCAGATCTTAGGTAGACAAAACTGACTCTTTCATAGCCTTTTTTAATACTTAACGAATCCTGCGTGTCTTCTGTAGACATAAACATGACTTTCTGCTCTGAAGTTTCCAAACGGTCAGTTCTGTGAATACTTCTGAGTGTACTAAAATCAGAGCAAAATGTATGAATAGCATTGTCTTTAGGAGTACAGCCTGAGCCAGAAGGATTTGGCAAAAGAAAAGTGGGGAGGAAGCAATAAGGGCATGGATGCTGAAGATTACTGATACCGTGCAGATTTTCCTCTTATTTTTTGTGATGGGCATCATTCTTTCTGCCCTAGTCTTGGTAACTGTGGAGTGCTTAATGCTTGACAGCTACTCAAAATGGATGCCTTGTGCCTAAATATTAATCTTATGTGATTAATTCTTTTGGGAGGAATGGAATTGTCTAGATTAATACTTTTAAAACTCTTAAGATAGTGAGCTAAAGATTCTCAACACAATCAACTTTTCATCTTCAGTTTGACTTGCAGTTCGCAGGTTTTCTTTCCTTTCTATATGACCTCAGGAAAAGAAAGCAGGCATGTATTCCAGGATTTTAAGATTTGGTATAGAGAATGAGCTATAGAAGGTAGATCTTCAAATAGCAGGTGCAACAGGAAAAATGTTGTAATTGTAATGATGTGGAAGCAAAAGCTGCTAAAATAGTGGATTGTGCCTTTGTTTCACGATTTGGGGTGCAGCTTTGAATTGGCAGTCAATTAATAAATAGGTCTGTCCTTGCCTACTCCATGATAAAAGAGGTGATACCCTGATAGCCACGTCTGCATGATAGGGAAGCCTATTATCATCTGCATCATTTTGGATAGAACTATGAAGAAGACACTCCTCGGGTGTATCTTATGTCAGACAAAAATGTGTTTTCCAAAAGGTTCCAGATATGAGAAGGTTAAAGTTGGTGTTGTCATATCAAGCGCGCCCTTGAGAGAGAGGTGACTGGTAGTGATCTGTTGTGTAGCTGGCCAAAGGACAGGTTCAGTTTGTTATCCAAATGACAGGTTCAGTTTGTTACCCAACGCCTTCACATGTAATTGTTTTAGGGACCGTAAACCTGAGGACAGGTGTATTGTATTTTCTGTTTAAGTATGGTCCACAGTGGGGGCTGTCTTCAAGCTCTGTCTTTTCCACAAACTGGGCTAACTGATGCTCCTGAAATAGTATGCTTTTAGGTGATGAAATTGATAGCATGGGCAAACATTGCCTGGAAGTTTCCATGCTAGATAGCAATGGGATAGCACTGCTTGGTAGTGATGACTGCAATGTGTAGGGACTGCCTGGTATTACTATTGAATGTAAGCTGCTGTACCTCAGCTGAGAAATGACTGTTGGGATTAAAGGTGCACTGGACAAAAAATACTTCCGAGCTGATGAGGTCACTTTTTGGGAGCATCCTGACAATTTAGCGGTAGAAGCACTGAAAGAACGTTTGAGAGGATGCATTGCTCACTTTCAGTGTCGTAGCGTATGGTAAATATGCATAAGCAAGTTGTGGACAAGGAGCTTATTTCTACAGAAGAAAGGAAGATGCCTTTTCTTTACATGCTTTCCAGTTATAAAGCAACAGTCAAGAATTACAGTCTTTAAAAAGTAAATTTTTAAGTACAGAAATTTTGCAAACATCTGCAAAGTGCCTTATGAAGCCATATAGCTAAATAGAGGTCTGTAGTCTAATGATGTACTCTTCTTGCAATTATGGAGTACCAGCAAGATTTTAAAATGTTGCAGTATTTATTATTTGGCAAACTTGAGTTATTAGCTGCTGAATATACTAGATGCGAGGTACTTGAATGCCTGATTGAGTTTTTGGAAAGCCATTGTGTGCAGTGCTTGCCCAATCACATCATGTGTTTTCATTTTGCATTTGGTAAGACCATTAGGAGATGTGTTTCTTGATTTCTTCTGCAACTTCTTGCTTATGTGAACTTTTAACAGGTGTTAAAAGTATTTGGTCTGAGTCCCACATTGTGCTGCCTCTTTCAAAGGTGTTCACAGGCTTGATGTGGTTTTTGTGTTTTGGCTTTTGGGGTTTTTTTTCCTCTCTGTTCGGGCTTTGGGGTTTCCACCTGAAGTATCCTAAGAAATGCAAAATGAATTTGGGTTTCACAAGATAACATTTAACTAGTTTGTGTTCAAGAATAAGTAAAAATAAAATGTCTTTGCTGTCTTTCTACCTCTGAAATCAGGTGAAGCAACCCATCTTCCACCTGTGAATGGCTCAATTCAAGCAAAAAAGAAAATTACAAAGCATTGCTTCCTTTGTGGCAAGAAAACTGGATTGGCAACCAGCTATGAGTGCAGGTAGGCTGAGTGTATAACCAGCTGTTGTTTAAAATTGACAGCTGGATTAACCAAAAGGTTTTCTATGCTGCATGGCATTCTTTAAGCATAGCAAATCAAAAGACAGCCTTCAAAAAAAGTTGCAATTCTCAGTTCAGCAGAACTACAGGAATTAAAATTCAGGAATGTTGTACCTGTTCTGCTGTTGAGGTGTATGTTCTTCCAGGAAAACCAAGAAATGCAAGGTATCAGAAGGCAAGATATCAGGAAATAAAGAACATGAATACAAAACAAGAATGATGACATTTTATACTGGTGTGAAGTGAACTTGCTACAGATTTATGTTCTGGAAAGTTTCTTAACAATGTGAGGAAAAACTGGTTTTATTAAAATTTTTCAGAAAATCTCCCTCAGATTTGGCCCTATTACAACACATGTGCATGGTTTCTGAATTTATATTTGACAACTCTTTGATTTTACACATGTTCTGTTTCTTGTGAGACTTCAGCCACCTTTTAGCATCTAGAGCATGTTGAAAGCAGAACGCCAGAGTGCTGGTCCCTCAAATCACGACTTGCAGAGAGCACAGTGAGACCTGGTGCTTGGCAGCGATCACTGCAAACTTTAAAAAGATGACCACACACCCCCCTTCCTCTGTTGATCTTAGTTCTCAAAGTATTATTTCCTGCAAGGTATTATTTTCTCAGTATTGTTTCCCATGAGCTAGTCACGGTTGGGAACTGCTGTACTGTGAAGGCTACATTTGAAGCTGATCTTGGTTCATGCCAATCAACGGCAAAATGAACAAGAGTACTGCCATTGGGAATTGTGTTGGAGAGTTTCAGGGCGACTCCCTACTGACTCTTCAGTCTTTGATTTTGAAACAGTTTTGGACACAGCACACTTTTTTCCTGTTGAGCAAATAGCTGCAAGCTCTTCTAGAAGTAACTAAGCAGCTTGCTTAAGGTTAAAAATGAAGCACAGAAAAAGGGGGGAAATCACACATCTCCAAGAATAGCATTCGTTCCAGTTTCAAAAGGACCAACCATGTGACCTTCTACTAGAATGGAACATAAACCAAATAGAGAGTAGTCGTATGAGAGAACTGATGATTATGGGACCAAGAACCAAAGAAAAGCGTATTTATTACCAGGCACACACAGCCTCAGAAACAGCTGCAGAGTTTGTTATGAACCCAGATAGAGAGGTAGAGGATTATGGTGTAATAGTGAGACAGTAAATTGGATGAGTAATGTCTAATCCATTTCAAGAGAATTCTGAATTTGAATGATGTCAGTTTTTACTGTCAAGAAGTAACTTTATCAAATAATCGGGCAACGGGACACTAATATCAGTCTCCACTTAAAGCATTTGTTCAGCTCAGATACAACAGCCAGCGTATGCTTTTCTCCTGTTAGGAGTCTTAGCTGCCGAGCTGTCAAGTTTGAAGGCAAAAATCATAATCTTAACTCATTGAAATTGCAACTG
>NW_009649187.1:4402921-4407216 GCF_000708025.1 Charadrius vociferus
TTTACAGCTGACTAAATCTGTGTTTATTAATCTCAAGTAACTAATTGAGTTTATGCCAGTCAGAAGTTGTGTTAAACTTAACATCTGTTTTGGTGGGCTGAATGGTGTGGTATTTTTGAATTGAAATGCATTATGTGCATTTCACCTGATGCCGTTATTTTAGTTCCATGGTTTTGTCCTCTGAATTCTACTGACTGACGTTGTGTGAGGTCTTTTAAAAAAGAAATTAAAAAAAATCAAAGCCCATCATTCTTAATTTATAAGTGTGTTTGATCCTTGCTAGTTGGTTCCAGGACTACTGATCTTGCTTAACTTCCCAGCTGAAGAGACCATTGGGTCAAAACTGCAGCATTCAGTTACAAAAATGTCATTTTGATTATCCCACCAGTTAATGCTATCAGTCATGGATGATTAGAATCCAAGCAGTTATGTTAAATAAACAAGACATGATTAAGCCAAAGGGCTCCCAGCATGTCAGAGAGTTAAAAGCTTCTAAAAGCTTGTAACTTCTAATATTCTTGATTCTTCAGATGTGGAAACAACTTCTGTGCATCGCACCGCTATGCAGAGACTCACACCTGCACCTACGACTATAAGAGTGCAGGGCGAAGGTATTTGCAGGAGACCAATCCCGTCGTTAGTGCACCAAAGCTTCCCAAAATCTAACATGGTTGTGCTGCATGTGGCCGTTCTGCCATTGAAGAGTTGTATTACATTGAGAGAAGCACTTGCTTGAACTGCATAATTTTGCCATGCTCCATATTTAAAGATTTGCCAAGTAATAAAAGCACATGAGGATGCATCCTGTCGAAGAATAATGTGAACACTACTGCAGTTAAAACTTTTCTTCTTTAGTGAATGAAAAGTTAAAGATTAGTTTTTAAAAATTTCCACCATGATTTAACTGTTACTGCACGTCTTGTGTTGTGTTTTATATTTGGAAAAGCTATTTCACTAGACAAGTCTTCAAAAGATGCACTTTACTAACTTTATTTACTGTATAACCAGACTTGAGGGGGTGTTGTAATGAGGGTGTCATGTAATGTCTCCTGTACTCTTGCGTTTTTTGTCCATTGCGTGGTATCTTCTAAGTTATTTCACTAGAAAGATCCTCCTCCCTCCCCTTTCTTCAAACAGCCTATTTTGAGATTTTTAAGGGGGTAGTGTGTTCCTCCCCCCCGCTTCTATTCAGATTGGTATTCATACACTGTGTATCCATTCTGGAAATTACATATCATATTAATCACATTTTCTTAAAATAATACTGTTTATATGACAAGTTTGTTTTTAAATAGAAAATTCCCCCTTTGTTGCCATTAAATATAAGGAACAACTTACTTTAACTTTTTTTGTAATCCTAGGTTTTTTTAAGACTTCACAACTTGGTTTGTTAAGATGTTGAATGCTGTTACTGGAAGAAATTCTAATAAATATTAAATTTTATTCTGGTTTATGCTCTTATAAATGTACAAAATAACTTTTCCTATCTTACAGCATGCTTCTAAATTAAAAGTTGGGCTTTGTTTTGGGGGGGAAGGGATTTTTTGTTTTTTTTTTTTCCAGAAGCACTGGCTCATATCTGTTCCTACTGAAGTCGGGGGGAAATTCCCACCTACGTCATTAGGAATAGTGTGACTGACACGATGTGCTTTAAATAAACCTCCTGAAGTCTTACAGATATACTAGTAAAGGCAAAATGGGTGTTCAACAAATGGCATATGTTAACCTGCAGCCTTTCTCCCCTCCAGCTGATACTGTACAAAGGCAGTTCGGTAATTGCATGAGACACCTAATGAGCATGCAACTACTGCAGACAGTGATGTTGGAGGAATATACCTGCTGAAAGCCTTTCCTCTTTCATTCCCTTAATGTGCCTGAAATCTTTTTATAAGCTTATGTTGCTTGAGGTGTTCTGGTATAAACAGATTAATAAAAAAACCTACAACAAATCACCAAAACGAAACCCCTCCACCTAGCATCTAGGCACTTGAATGTCATGGTTCCTTTCTTGCCAGAGTCCTCAGCTACTTACTTGGTTGTTGGTATTAAAATGATCTGTGCTGCATTCTAGTCGAACAGTAGCAGCTGATGAGCATGGCAATCAGAAGTTGGGCCAAAAAAAGAAAGAGGATCACTGAAAGGGAGAGAAGTAACTTCAAGAATTCTCATCCTTGGAGGAAATCCATTTCATGTACTCCACCTGCAACTTCTTAAACCTTCCGGAGTTTTCAGAGAGCAATGGCCTTAGAAAAAAATTTTCAAAATCATTCTTCTGGGCAGTGATAAGGTAAAAAGGTAGTTCCGTGTGTGTGAGCTTTAGGCTTATTCTTACTGGAGAAAGTTGCACCTAGTATGAAGAACACATCGTTATTGAGCAGTGCTAGGCACCATGAACACGCCTGTAGTTTTTATTTCATCTCCAGCATGGGACAATATTTGATGCTGAAGGAAAAGAATAAGGAACAGGGGAAAGGTACTAGTGTTTTCCCAGTCATTACTTATTTGTGGCTCAGCAGCTTTCTTAAGACAGAAACATTGGTCTTTTTGTAGGTACAGTAGAGATTTGGTAAGAAGTGGAATTAAAATAATTTGATTTTGCATAAGTATAATTGTCAGGAAATTATTTTGCGGTGCATTAGAATGGCCCTACTCAAATTTTAGTAAGACTGCATAACTGAGATGTGTGGCAGGAAGTCTGAGTCCAATCTTGTTTGTGACTCTCCCTTTCTGCATGTGCATAATGAAGTGCACAACAATACTTTTCAGAAAATGCCATGGAGTAATAATCTAATTTCCATGTGTGTAGCTTCTCATAATTTCTATTATACCTCATTTTGATTATACCTAATACATTTCTTGTGCAGAGCTCTTCTGGTTTTGTTCTCGTCTCCAATACTGTGTTACAGGCACTCTTATTTTCAACCAGTAGTACAGCCCTAAGAGCACTTAAATTTGTGATTAACTGTTTTAGTTGCTAATTTATATGCTATTGGGTTTTACCAAATCCTGTGTTAGACTGTGCTATGGATTAATTACTGTTTACTGTGTAAACTTACCTAAATGGTTTGGTTTTCTGAGTATTAGTCTGTGGTGCTACACATCTGCTGTAGACAAATGTTTAGCTTTTGTGTATTTGTTCATGTAATTAGATTGTATCATAAAGCATTTACATAATGGAAGTTTAACAATGACTTTGGTGTGTGCTTCTCTACCTTTCTGTCTTCTTTGCGTGTTGCTTTTATGCTTGAGGACCTGTGAGTCATAACCAGGCTGGTGTCTTGTTGAATGACCTCCAGGATTCTTGTGTCAAATTGATAAGCACCACAGAGGTGTCAGAAATGTTTCTGGATCTTGAACGAAATATTTCCTTTCCCTGGAATCTCTAGAAGGTCATGGTGATAAAAATCTGCCTGCTTGCAATTCCCATCTCTTCATTTTGCAGTCCCCTGGGATGTAATTGCACTCGTGTCTTCTGCTGACAATCTTCAGTTGTAGGGAAGACTAGAATTGTTAATGCATTATATTACAAAAAAATGAAGTCTTCCTAGCTTTTTTTCATATCATGAATTACACTTTGGTTTCTTTTCAAGTACTTCCAACAGTCATAATGGGGCACCATCTCCTGGGTGTAAATTGTGGGTTTGGATTTGCTTTTGCCTGCAAGGAGTTGCTTCCAGCCGCAGCTTTTGTGTTGGGTCATGTTTTTCCAATTTTTCTGTAAATCAGGTTTATCCTGAAATGCATTTGGCACTTTCTCTGGTGTCTGTGTTAGCACTGAGCCACAGTTGCTCACGTTAGGACATCGTGTAACTAAGAAGGCCACGTGAAGCTACAGGACACTTGTGTGAGCCTGCGCTGCTTGATTACTGTAGTTCTTACCCTGATTTTAGTTTGGGGTGGTTTTGCAATGTTTGCAATGGTTGGAGTGTTGGGTGGAAAAAAAAAAAAAAAAAAAAAAAAAAAAAAAGGCAATTTCCTTCCTGTAGTTACTGTCCTGCTTAAAGATTATTGTCTAAAATCAGATGTACTTAATAGAAAGATGAACTTCTGATGTTTCTTGAGAAGCAGGTGTGTTTAGAGCCATTGGAATACTGTGGGCCGTAACACTTGGGTTTTAATATGGAGAACTGTAATTATTCACTTCCTCAGTAGAGGTTTGCCAAAACGGTCTCCTGTCCTCTTTAGCTGGTTTCAATTCCTAGTTTATATTTGATGTTTCTAAGGTTACTTATCCGTACCATTGAATGTTACAGACATGTTTGTGCACGGGTAAAGGGACATTCCTTTTCACGATA
>NW_009649187.1:4407270-4416264 GCF_000708025.1 Charadrius vociferus
AAGCAAAACGTTTTAACTAATCAGAAATGCTTTTCTAGCCCTTTTGCCAGAAAAGAGCAATTGCTTGAAAAGATGAGGTTTGTATTTCAACTGTGGCGTGTTACACAAAGGCCACGAGGTGTCCATGAAGACCCCAGTGTGAGAGCAGATTTGGGATAAACCAGTCAAACGTACAAAAAGAAACCAGAACTACATATTTCTAATGATGCTTAGGCTATTACTGGTTTTGACCTATTTTATATTCCCAGCCTGTCTTTATTTCGTAATCAGTAAAACATGGATTCCTTTGTTTATCAGCAAGCTGGGCTTTGTCCTCCCCTATTGCTTTTTTTACGGTAGGGTGGATGCTTGCCTTATTTTTCCTCTTGAAGGGAAATCCACCACTCCCTTTTTATTAGAATTTACAGCCATAGCTTCAAGAAAGGGGTATTCTCCTTTAGCTCTTCAGACCTCCTGAGATCTTACGGGATTTTTCGTGATGAATCCTTCCATCTGATAAAGAGTTTCACTGAGACGGTTGTGCAGTTAAAGAACAAGTTGTACTTCAAAGCTTTTCCAGTCTTTCAAGAGTGATGTGCCAGATTTTCTGTATATTTCTCTCTCAAAAGATTTAACCACGTCATCCAACCACATGTGAATTAATTCTGTGAGCCAAGTTCTTTCCTGCAGCTTAACTATTCCATGAATAAAACCCCCAATTGTAACCAGTTTCTCTTGGGACCGCTAGCTACATCTTATTAGAAAGACTCAAAGGCAGTTGTTTCAAAGCCACCAAAGAAAACTGTAGAATCCAATGTGCATATTGCCCTACCAATATGTGAATCTCTGTCTATAGCTTAGGTTTTGCTTATCGCAGCCATTCCTTCTCCCTACCATGCATACATGCATTCAGCAGCTGGGAGACTTCACATTTTCAGCTCTTTTATGTATCAGTCTTGGTCTTCTTCATGGATTTTATCCATGAGTCCATGAATAAGCTAGTATGTTTGGGTTTCTTGTTAATGTAACCATGCAAATTTTTGATTGATGTTCTTTTATGGCCACTGTGTCCATGTTTCTTGGCAAGTATTGTAGCTCAGGTCATTGTTTTGCCTTTCTCATTAACAGTTCTTTTGGAAGGGGAGGGGGGGGAAACAAACCCCAAAAATCCTTGCATAAGCAGCACTTTTTAATAGCATATCTACAGAGGTTTGCATAAAAGAGGAAGCCAGCGATTTCCCAGCTTACTCTAAGTCTTCAGAGCAGTTTATTGATACTCTGCCTAATTTGAAGCAATTTCTGCTGGCGATGTTCAGTGTAAGAGGTAGGCTTTGTTTGTTCTGCAGTTACTGGGATGAGTAAGTAGTAATTAGTAATTACTAGCAATTAGATCTTTTTCATAAATTATTATAAGCATCAGTCTGCAAAAGAACTACGTCTAGAAGCAGGATCCGCTAGTTTGTGCGTAACTTTTCTCTTACGTAGGGAGTTCGTGGGAGAGAACTTGTCGAGCTGCCGGCTTTCTGGGTGAAGCTGCAGGGAGGCGACACCAGGGGGCAGCGGAGGCATTTAAGAATGTTTTTGTGTGGTCCAGTTACGAAGTTTACAAAGAAAACCATAGATAAGGAAAACTGTGATTAGTTCTTTATGACCCTTATTCAGCCCACTCTGAACATATCTGAGGAGGTCAGCAATAGGGTGCATTCCTTCCCTTTTCCTAATTCTGAAGTTTTTCAAAAAACTTTGAAAAGAATGGAAGAGTGCCTGAAAAACATGGCTGTATGCTGGTTTTTATGATGTAAACTGTTAGGTAATCTTAATGTTATGGAGAATGGAGAGCCCTCCTCTATCGCTCCCCACTAACCCTGCAAGTATGAATTTCAGAGGTGTCTGCTAGCTATACTTGGATGCTATATATACAGTAAAAATAGTACCTGTCCCCATAATTTCATACTGTAGAATGACAAATATTGCTTTCTTATGGGTACAGGGTGAGAACATGAAAAAATATATTTAATAGTACATGAGGAGTGTACACCAGTAACTGCTCAACCAAACTGACCGCTCCTTACTCTTTGTCCTTTTTGGCCTTGCAATTCGAGAGGCTTTACAGGTCTTCAGCAACAGAAATTTATTCCTAAACCACACTTTAAGGCTGGTTTCAATCCTTTTTAATCCAATCTTCAATAGAGCTGATTACTATATATCATATATGTAGAGTGCGTATTATAGCTACAAAAGGATTCTGTATTCTAATCACATCTGGATGGTAAATTATTGCTGAAATTAGGTGTTCTGCACAGCACCAGAAATTCAAAACAATACCTAATCAGGAAAATAGTATGATTTACATGGTATGTGATTAAGAGGGTTAACAAGTTGGAAATAAAAGCAGTAAAGTTTTCTAAAAGGAAAGATCAGAGGTTTTGAAACACCCTCTCTTCTTTCTCTGTGCTGGGGGTTTTTTTGTAACAAATGAATATGATTTAAAAAAAAAAAATGTACAGTTATGTTTTTTCTCTCCCTTCTATCGATAAACTTAATGTGCAGACAGTCTCTGTATTTGACTTGAACTGATGTTGTTTGAACAGTAGACTTGGATTTATTGTGCATGAATCTAATTTGTAGTTAATGTCAAGTTCTGGAACTGTTGGCCATAATGGGCCATATTTGGGGTACGGTAGTGGTTTGCTAAAAATCTGCACTGGCTGGTGTAAGGTTACAAAACAGAGCTGTATAATGAAATACCCTTGGTTTTAAACACGGTCTTGACACTGAGAGTTGAGTGACAGGATTTCTTCTTAGCATTGTCTGTCTTGCCAGTGGTCATAGGTAGTTTGCTTTAGGGGAAACATAGGGCTCATCAAAATAGAGGGATTAGCTTGAGATCCATCCAGTCCAGCATCTGTCTCTCAGAATAGGAGGTAACAGACACTTCAGAAGAAGGTGCAAGGATTCTGTAACCAAGTGTGCAGGAACCTCTTTTCAGCCCTGGGTCTTACCTCCTATGCTAATGACTGGTCTGAATTGTGAAGAACTTGCTGTCTTGGTGTACAGTACAATGTTAATTTGGAGGCCCATAAAGGTCTAAAACTATTTTTGAATCTTGATAGATTCACAGTCTCACTTATTTCTATTTATGTGTAATGTAGAAAGCAAAAAGCATTTTCTTTCACTGTAGTTTTGAATTTCCTACCATTTTTAATTGAAATTAGTTTGGTCTAGTGTTATGAGAAAGGGAAAACTGCGTCTCCTGAATATTCAGTATAGTCTGTGTTCGTATCGCATCTCCTCTTACTCATCTTTTTTATCGTAGCAATTCACTGTCTTTGCTATTCCAGAGCCTTAATTATGTTTGCTGTCCTCTGAATCTCCTCTAATTTTGCCATATACTTTCAGAGAACCTTCCATCTTCTTCAGTTCCCTGGTTCCCATTTTCCTGTCTTGTATATTTAGCTTTAAGCTGCTCAAGGTACTGTTACAATGGAAGCTTCTAAAATTGTGATTAATATCTGGTAAAATATGCCCAGGTTTCTTCTGCAAGAGGTCATATAGAAATGCTTAGAATTATTAAACTGTCTGTACTCTGGGCAGGATATAAATAGCATTAGTTAAAGTATGAGGAGAAAAATGTAGGAAAGCTCTGTAAGGGGAACATCTCACCGAGTTCAGCACAAAAGCTGTGCTTATGAGGAAGATGATGTCTGGGTTTTGTTACACAGAAACCGGCTGCCTATTTTTACACCTTCACCGCAGCTGCACATTGGATGCACGCAATCTGTTCATTGCAGTGGGGAGAGCCAAAGCTGAAATCCCGACTGCTAAGAGGTAGGCTCAGAAAAATCTCTTTCCTCCCCCACATATTTGGGTTTGGGGCCAGTAAGTTAATATAACTTTCTCTACACTCCTCAGTGGTCTGAGTAACAAATCTGGAAGTGCAGCACAACAGTCAGGTCCTTTTTTCCGAGTTCTGATCAGTAGAGGAGGAAGCTTCTGGCTGGTTGTTTTGGTTTTTGCTTTTTGCAAAGTAGAGGAAGAAAACGGTAAGCTGTAGCCCCAGCTGCAGTACCCCCTGACCTCTGGAGATGCACCGCTTGTCACTGAGCTTCACTTTTTTCTTGTGGTACGTATCCTGCCTTGAATAAGCATTAAATTTCCTGGGGTACAAAGAAGGGACCAAGGTACAGACTTCTTCCTTTTATCTGGATCCTAAATTACTTGCAGTGCTATAAGCCTTAATCAGTTGTGACACCTTAACGTTGTTGATTGGATTTCCCTAGAGCCGGTTCACCCGTACCTAGACAACTAGGTTTATCTAGAGGAATGACCTTAAAAGGTCAGTTTGTTGCATTTTCCAACCTTTCCCTTAGTTTTGAGGCTCAGTAATGAGAAAATCCCTGTTAACGCTTCTACAGAGGATAGCATTCATGAGGCCCGGGTTAGGCTTTATGACTGCAAAAGCTTATCGGCTCTGAGACAGATTCAAAGCTGTATCCAATCTTGACAGTCTTCAAAGGCACCCTCACATGGCTGTGAGGAGTTGCTGAAGTCTGCTGGGGTGTGCAGCCCTGTGCCTGTTTGTCACGCGCCGTGCCAGATTAAACCTGCCGCATACAGGGCCGGCTGCTGCCATCGTCGCTGAGCCCACCGTGTGCGGGGGTCTTGCATCACTGCGCTGGGAGAAAGGTTACAATTTAGTTTGCAGGCAGGATTGCTTTTTTCTTCTCTTGCTTTCCACGTGAGACTTTCATGGCCGGTACCACTCTGTTTCAGGGATGAGTTTCAAGTAATCTCATCCTAGTGATTTTCCAAGGCTGGGTTTTAGTAAAATACTGTATTTTAGTAATACATATTAATTGTTTATTAATATGTATTAACGCAATGCTAATTTATGTCCTGCGTCTGAGACTGAAGAAAATTTGATAAATTTCAAGTGCACTTGGAAATACACTTCTTAAGATGTCTGTCACCTACTTGGAGCTCTGGCGGTGTTTTTATTAAAGGTGATACAAGCTTTGAAATGTGGTGGGTTCCTGGCTAAAGATGGACGGCGGTCTTCCTTGAACAGACTTTGAACAGTGCGTTCCGCTAGGTGACTGCTTGCAAGTCCCCCGAAATGAAGCTCACAAAGACAAATAATCTGAGAAAGAAAAATGGTTTCTTTCACTGCCTGCATACACCGCCTGTATGTATTCGATGAGTAATCTCACTTCTGGACTTCCTTCTCTCCTATCTTACAAACAGAGGGGGTATGTGCTTTAACACTGTACGGTGCTTGTTCAGTGTGTAACATCCTTCAGGTGCCTGCCATGCAATTCTCAGACATCATCTAATTTCGTCTTTCATACACTTCCAGGCTGTTGACGTTTACTGGAGCAGAATGCAGTTTTCATACTGAGAGCATCTTTCAGTCATCCCATGTCTGAACGTTCCTGGTTATAACATTGAGGTTGAAAATGCTTAACTTTCTTTATTCTGGAAACAATCTCAGCAAATAATTTTCCTCTTAAACTTGGCAAGAAAGATGCATCTAGTTTTCTTATTGTAGGGGAGAGAATGGCAAAAAGTACTCTCACCTGTCCTATAGAGCAGACTTTAAAAACAATGCTGTGTGAAGCACATTAATAACAGGTTTTAAGGAATTCCAGATCTTACAGAGGTAAGTAAGGGGGTTTTTGTTTTGTTTTTCCTTTTCCTTTTGGAACCTGAAATCATCTTTGTATGAATGAAAAACAGTCAGGAAGGACATAAGCTTTATTTGTATTTCCTTCCATCGTTCTACTTGGATCCACGTCAGTTCCTTCCACCTTCCCCTAAGGCTCCTCTTTTTCCTTCTCTTACCAGAATCTGTTTTATTCACCTAACACAGGCAGAAAACAGCGCAGGAAGGAGTGAACCCTGGGCTCACCTTCAGTAAGACTGGGGAACGTGAGAGTGCTTCTGGAGAAACTCCCCTCATCTCTGCCAGTAGTGTGCATAGGAGAGGGCGAACAGATGGGGAAACACACAGCTCAGGATATGCGGGTGGAAGGAAGTAAAGAAGCGGAGCTGACTTGGAGAAAAACTAGCAAAGAAAAAGCCTTAGGAGCACATCCTGCCCTGTCTGCATGCATCATGTCATGTCTGCACGTGCGAGCGCGTACGCAGAGGAAGGCTTGTGTGTTCCCAGCAGCCTGATAGGGTACTGCCTGGATTTAAAGCTTCCTAGTCGTCAGGATCACGTTCTTTTCTTTCGGTTGTTATCCAGTCTTATAGGTCTGCTTCCCTACATTTTTAAATTAATAGCCACAGATTCACATACATACCCGTGAAACGAATGAGCATATACATACTTGAGTGCATGAAGGCGCTTACGCCTGCCTGTTCCCTGCAAGGCGTCCTTTAGGGATGTGGATTTTGGGGATTTACAGTCTCCCATTGGCCCTCACATTAGTGCGATCCCCTGCAAGATGTTTGGGGCTGCTCCCAGCCCTGAGCCTGCAATGGCTCTTCTAATTACAGAGATACAATATTGCACGGTTTTGTACAAAATGCTGCAAGAAAGTGTTGCAGTTTCTTAAGATGGTAACATAGGAGACTGGTATAGCTCATTAAATATGTAGTAGCAATGATTTTAATTTATATTTGGAAACAGATTTTCCTCAGAAAATCTAAATAACTTTGGAGACCCAAACCACAGTGGAATTCTAAAGTAATCCCCTAAAGTATTGTGGAGTCACTATGGAAACATGCAGGTACTGAGACTGATATTATAGAATAAAAAGATCATTTATAATTATCTGGGGAAAATGAATTACGCTTTCCCACATAGGAACTACTGCATGTATTGTCATAACTAAAGACAAAAAAAAGAGGGCATAGTTGTACAATGCATATTTTTTACCATTTGGGATTTCTGCCCCTCGACACTTTTCAGATCTTCCTGCTAAAAGGAATAAAAGTATTTCTGAAAAGCATAGTCTTAATAACCATATGCTAGATCTCTGCTGCTTCTAGAGAGAACTGGAGTCTCCTGGGCGAAGAGGAACTTCTCTTATTGTGACTTTAAACGAATTTAATGTTGATGGCACGTATTTACAAAGGCCACACGGGTATGCTCACAGTCCAGATCCTGGGTGCAGAGCATCGGGGCCGCTCTTTCTGCAGACCCATCAGTATCTTCAGCTAAGCATGATGTGCATTTTTAGGCACATATTCCCCAACTATGGTTTTCCCTTAACTTTGAGCCAGAGGTATCCAATTAGCAAAGTGGAGATTTTCTGTTCCCATGATTTTTTTAAAACCTTGTATTTCCTGCTGGGATTGTGAACAGCAATGCTAGCTAGAATAATTTAAGATTTCCATTTGACTAATGGCCTTTAGCTTACGTTTATTCTTTCTTCCCTATTTTTTAAATTAGTGGCAAATTTGGGGGAGGGGAGGAACATTTGCAAAGGCTTAGGTTTGCATTGTTTATTGAGGGCTGTGAGGCACACGGGGAGGATGTTCCACAGTAGTGCTCTTCAGCACTGAGGGTTTAGTCCTAGCTCTGCACTCCTGTGTTCAGGAGGTTGTTGCTGAGACTTTTAACTCCAGAACAGCAACACATGTTAAAATACTAGACAGGCTTTCCGGTAAAATGTAAAAAGCGTGGATTAATAATTGCAAAGCACAGGGAAGGCAGATCTGCGAAGGAATTTAGGCAGTGTGCTTCCCTTTAAGAATTAAGGATGTTGTACGGGTGGTTTATTGCGACTTCTTTCATTTCAGGCCTAATCATTAGTTACTCTTTGCCTGGAAAATCTGCCCTCTGTGCGACTGTATTTCTGTATAACTTCTTCTATTCCAGCTGTGTCTACGGGCTCCTTGCCTAGTCTGGCACATGGTGTTGGGTGGTGAGCTATGCTCTACCCGCTGTGGGATGCAATCCTAGCCTGAAAAATAGTTAAAAATCCCACAACAAAACGGACTGAGAGCACGGAGGAGGAAAACAGCCTGCTCTGAGATATCCCCGTGGCCTCAAGGTAAGCCAGCAGTACAGCTTGGGATGGAAACTGATGCTCTTTACAAGCCAGGGTTACAATACACTGCCTATCAAGAGGACATGATTATCATCAAATATGCATGTGACCATACCCTCCCTTATAACAGGATACTATCCAAGTATCTGTTTTTTAACTTCAGTCTACGTAGGAGTAAATAGGAGTTGTAGGCACGCTCTCCTCTTCCCAGGAAGACACATTGTGTAGTCTCTGGGTGCTGCTTCCCCCACCTTCACTACACGGGTGTGCTGCGTCCTAACATGAAGTGACAGAATTTCGGCACAGCTGCTCAGTGCTCTGCAAACCTATTGTAATGTAATTTTTCTGTAAGGAGGTGGTTGTACTCTGCATCAAAAGGGGTTACCTTCCTCATTTTATGCTTTTCTTACTGTTCTCTAAAGGTAAATGTAATCTCCCTGGGGTCCTGTAAATTATTGATGTAAAAAGGTGCGGACTCGGGAGATTAGAAACTTCGACTAGGTGTAGTGAATGAACTTGCATATCGAGTCAGGATATTTCCTTCTTTTCTGTCTGGTTTCTGTCTTAATAGTATCTGCTTTCTTGTCTGTGCTGCACTGACAGAAGCAGTTGAGCGAGGCTGCCCGTCTTCCCGATTTATTTCACTTATTCCCAAGTGGGATAGACACCGTGTCTGGACAGAGGAAATCTCTCCCTTGGAATTTTCTGATAAAACTGTCTGTCTGTTTTTTGGATTTTTTTTTTTTCCTGGTATAATTCACCTCAATGGTTCACCTATTCCAGCATATCTCAGGAGACCTCTTTTTATTACCAATTTTCCTCTTTGGGAAGAAATGACTAAAATACGCTATTTGCTACAGAGCAGTGTCAAAAAGCAACAGAGAGTTTGGCACCCAGAGATAGCTGTGGGGCAAACTGATCAGCATCCTTTGAGTACTGAACCTTTGCGTTTATGTAATCTCCTGCAGGTGAATAATAACCTGTATAATCACCTGCAGCTGAATAACTCCTACAC
>NW_009649187.1:4416297-4416553 GCF_000708025.1 Charadrius vociferus
TATACATAATTATTTTTAAAAAAAAAAAAGTTAAATGGCAGCTTATGAAGTTAGTTGCACCTTACAAAGTCAGTTTAGCTATTTTCTTCTAACCGTGCTGAAGAGCAAGCCCGTCTCCCCTCGGACACGACATGAGCATCGCTGTTGGCGGCAGGAGGAGGTGAGGGTGAGAGCGGAGCCCGGCACAGCTACACACCGCTCGCTCGGCGGCCGATTTACGGTTCCCGGTAAGTCACCACCGCCGCCGCCCGGAGCC
>NW_009649187.1:4417518-4443457 GCF_000708025.1 Charadrius vociferus
CCGGCCCGGCCCCGCTCCCGGGGGAAGCCGCCGCGGATCGGGTGGGTGGGAAAGGCGCTGGGCTGGCCCTGGGGCTCCGGTCTGGAGGAGGAGGACCCGAATTTGCCTTCGGTTAGCGATGTGGAACGGAGATACATCGGGGGCGAAACCGTACGGGAGATGCGCTGGTCACAACGTGTTGGTAGCGAATGGTGAAGTTTCACGGCAGGCTGAGAAATAGTCAGAATTCCTTCGTGCTTCCTGGAGCTAGCTGGCGGGGAGTCGTGCTCAAGTTGTTCTGAAGCGTAACACTTTAACTTCTCCTCTTTTTAGTCCGCTGGAAGCGCGAGCAAAGAGAATTGTAACGTGCCAATGCAAACTGGGGTGCGAGAGGACCCGCGGCTCGGGCCCTGTGGTGGGCAAAGGACTGGGGTGCTCCGGCCATGGCAAACCTGTGACATAACCCGACAGCGTAAGCACAGAAGGGGACAATACAGGCAGAGCTCGAGGGGAGGTGGAAAGAGATCTAAGAAGGAAGATGGGGGTGGAAGAGGAGAGCCGGTCTGACAGTAACACTTCAGCTGAAGCAGCGGCACTCTCTATGAACTTTTGCTGCTGAAATTAGTTCTGGAGTAGTGTCAGATGAGGCTGAGGTTGATCCAGCCTTAGTCAAACATTTTCAGAGGACAGTTTTCTTTGAAAAACGCTCGTTTATCAAACCTGAGATGTTTTCTTTGAAACTTACCAACGCTGATGAATTTCCACTGATGCAGAGTTCTGCTAGGTCTGCCTTTGGACCAGGATTGCTGGAAACACCAAGGTCCTGGCCCCAGCACTCAGGATAATACCCCCTGAGGGGTGTTGGAAGCTGCTCCGCCGTGGCCCAAACTGCTCAGTGCCAGACTGCCCCGAGCAGCCCCAGAGCTGCTCAGCCGAAGAGACATTCCCCAGGCTTTGATTCTGCTGTAGTTGCTGAAACTGATAGGGCTACCAAAGACTGCTGAACAACTGCTCCTCTGCTGGGGGGGACTTCATGTGACTTTGGTTACTTTGTGCACTTAAAAGTCACAATTTACTGAATATCTGTTGTTATGGTTTTGGGTTTTTTGTTGTTTTGGGTTTTTTAAACTTGGCTTTCAGATAGCCCTACGTAGCAGTCTTGCTTACAGAGGTACACTAGTTGAAAAGAAGTGATTTTTCTGTTTTGGAGTGTCATACCACAAGAAAGACTGCAACCTTTTTCATGCCTCAGTGAATGGATGTGTGGCCAGAACTGGTGGAGGTGTCCAAACGAGGTGGTCATGATTCCGGTGCTAGAAAATCCACCTGTTGCCTGGCTGCTTTTGCCCAGTCTTAAGTTTTATGAGGATAGATTAATTCAGCAGGTTGGTTGAACTTTCTGTGTTTCAGGATGAGATTTCTTAACTTTCTGTGTTTCAGGATGAGATTTCTTAATTAACTTAAAAAAAAAAAAAAAAGCCTTCTGTTATTTTAGGTCTAATCTTTTGGACAAGCAACTCTCCCATGTTCAAGGGTGAAAGGACTCAATCTTCCCAGCTGCTGAGGCTGTCACACGTACTTCGGGCAATGTACCGAAGTCTCTTCTCTGCCAGCCTGATTTCCTTATTGTTCTTCCAAACACCGGATTAGTGGGAGAGGCAGATCACTGCCGGAGTGCGGCAGCTCCTCGTAGCAACGCTGCTCAAGGAAGGAGCGGTAGGTTCTTCTTACAAATCCTGAATTGATTCTGCTGTCTAAGAAAAAGGAGTCACCTGCTGTGAGCGTTCCCTGCCATCCACCTCAGCAGCAGTCAGCCCTAATGGGACTGACTGGTAGCCAGCTTCACAAACGGGGAAGGATAGCGTGAGCGTGGCCATTTGCCAGGAAAAATGAAAGCAGGAGTGAAGTGTCCTCTCCTTTTTTTTTTTTTTTATTATTTTTTCTTACTTTTTTGTTTTGTTTTGCTCTGGTCCTGCCCTTCCTCCTTCCTCAAAAAAAAAAAAATAAGGAACTCTTGATCTAGACACTTGAAGTGTCTAACTAGTATTCTGTAGGAGGCTGTAGCTGGGCTACTTTAAAAAATAAACAGGCTTTGAAGGAAGGAGCTTGCAGGAACGCTGGACTTCATTGTGCTTGGACCGTGTCTGCATGTGGCGGACAGGTATTGAACAGCAAAGCTGTAGAAGGCTGTAAAGAATGGAAAACTTCAAGTCTGGGAAAAATTTCACTTCTAGGACAAAAATGTATGAGATGAGAAATCTTCCTGGGGAACAAGCTCTCCCGTTATTGCCTGCTCCGGTTCTTTCTCTGGAGCATCTGCAGCTAGCTGCTGCAGGAGCTGAGGGAACCGCGGAAACCGCAGAGCTAACTCACTGTGTTAATTCCCACAGCCAGACAGGACTCGTGCGGGGTTTACTGTGACTTCTGTTTTGCTGACTTGTCCGTCGACGGCAAAGCCCTGGTGGCAGCTTGCTTTGGCATAGCAGAGCTGGCATTCAGCTTGCCGGGTGGGCTTTGTTAGTCGAGAAGTTTCACAGCTCTGCGTCCTGGAAACCCTCTTTACTAACTCGGGGCCGCTTCTACCAGTTCTGTTGTCTGGCTTTTACTGAAAACGCCAGTCGTCCGAAGAACTCATCATTTCCAAAATAGATTCTTTTTAACTGCTTACAGCAATATTTTTGTGGGTCTTTTATCAAGGAATCTAACCACATTCGTGTGAAGCATTAAAAAGCCAAATTAATAGATTACATTGTGTTTATTGATTCTGGTGTAGGTAAATGGACAAGAGCCCTTGGAAGCACAGTCTTTTTGTATTTAAAGATATGCTTTAAGAGCTGTGTTATTCTTAAATGTAACTAGTCACCAGGCAGTTCATAAACAGCAAGAGATAATCTCAACCATCAGCAGTTTCTAGTGCTCACAGTTTCTTTCCCCAGGGACCAGGGGGAAGGCTGCCTTTATTATGTGCCCAGCTGGTTATCAGGTTTGGGCCGTTTTAACTCAAAGATGTATGTAAATTACTGTGCAACATTTCTATCTTTTAAAATAGGTGCCTGTCTGGAGTTCACCTTCGATACCTGCAGGCAAGTAAAGGAGCTTGGTGGCACATCTTGAATTTAACCAGAGACCTGGCAGAATGTCATGGTTGATTGAACTTGGCTGAAAACGGTGTTGGAAATTTTGATGCCAGGTATATGTCTATTAAGGTGGAAAATACTAAAAGATTCTAGAAATTGTGGCTGAGAATTTCCGTAGTTTGATGAAATCAAGACAACTAGTAGATGAGTACTTTATCCCTGGAGACTCATTTAAGGATCCCAGTTGTAAACCTTGCGGAATGTGTGGCCAGAATCAATGTAGAATATAAATATTGTATATTTTGGGGTAGTTAAATCCTATGTGTGAGTTAGGTATGCCTTGATATCCGTCCCTTAAAGTTTCCGTGTCCTTCAAAGGGCATTAGGAGGACAGAATGCATGTCACCAGTCCAATCTGCAGGTGAGGTTCGTTGTGAATAACTGCCCCAGAGTTTCTCCTTGGGAAAACAGGCATTGGATTTAGGAATGTCATGTAACAGGTGACTGAAAACCACAAAGGGTGAGTTTGTCCTCCTCTTTGGCTGTGGGCTCAGTAAGATCATGTGTTTACACACCATCAAGGTTCATTACAAGGAAAGAAAATACTCCCAGCTGTTCTTCCCTGAGCAGGTAGCTCGACTTCTGTCATGTCCTGGACACAGGACAAGAAACATTTCTCTTGGAATCAAAGGGTTGGTTGGATAAAACAGAGGGGAAAGAAATGGAGAAGGATCTAAGGTGACAAGCAAAAAAAGAAGGGAAAAAAATGGGTGTAAGTTTACAGACAAAGTTGCTAATTTTTAAAAAAGCATATAAATTCTTGGTGCCTCCCTTCCTCTTAAATGTACTTTATTTTTAAAAACCCTTTCAGTTCCCCTTTGTTGTGTGTACTAAGCCTGCAAGGAAGAGTATCTGTAGGAAAAAAACCAACACTTCTTGATAAACAGATAGGCTTCCCCCGGGTCTGATCTGCTGATTGTAATGACCAGAACGATTTGTCATTCAGACTTACTGCTAATAACTCTGTGCCTTTGGTGCAGCTTGAGGAGGGGGGATGTGCCTCTGTTCTTGTCGCCGGAGTTGGGTTTTAAGTTCTGCTTTCTTGTTACACAAGGATTTGCGTGGTGACAGCAGTGGGGGTCCATGGATCGCCGTGAGTCCTAGCTCTGAAGGTTACTGACTTCTAGACGTGGCTTTTGGGGGAATGTAGAGGATCGTTTGAGCGGTATGAACTGAAGAGGAAGCAACAGCGTCCCTCTGTACAATCTGACTCGTAGCACCAATTAAATATTGAGGAAGTATTCAGTCAGATCTTGCTACCGTAAATGCTTCTCATGGCAGCAGGGCTGAACCTGGCCTTTACCTTCCTGGGAGAGGGAAGGTGTTGTCACGGGGATTATTAGTGGGAGCTCCTCCTCTCCCAGTTACTGCAGGGCTTACGAAAGGGATGCCTTTGTTTAATTTCATTCATAATGACCTCTTAAAGCATCTCTTGGTGGAAGAGCCTCCTTCGAAACCAAAGGGGGCTGCAGCAAGACAAAGAGCCTTCTCTGCCTGTGCTTGCTTTCACTGTCGCTGGCTCCTCGTGGCATCCAGGACGGAGGATTAATTTCTCTGATACCTCTATTTCTAGTTGTAAAAGCACAGTGTGCTATTGAGGGTGATTCACTACTAGGCCAATCCTTGTTATAATCTCTTGTAACTACGAACACAGCAGTCAGAAGAGGAAGGCTAATGGAAAAATGTAGCATATTTCTGTGTGGGTTTTTTTTTTTTTCTGTGTGTGTATATATATTTATGGGAAGATTGATGGAATGAAATACACGGAGTGATGCAATACAGGGCTCTGCCATACTTTCATAACATGGGCCACATTATAGCAAGAAATTCTTGCAAACGTCTCCTCTTGCCCTGTCTGACTGGTTTTGTCCCCTTCTTGCCTGTTTCCCATGGCCTCCTTCAGCAAACAGCTCTTAAGGGACTTCCACTTAACAGCACGATGAACTCTGCTACAATAGATAGAAAGTGAAACTTGGCAGTGGCTTTTCTGTTCTTAATAACTCTGGTGAAGTCTGACATAGCAGAACAATGTGAAGAGCGCTAGGTAATAGTTTACTGTAGGTGATGACGGAGAGTAAAATACACGTGGGAGCAGCCTGGGTCTTTCTGGAGTTAAGAGTAGGCTTTGGTTTTTCCTTCCTTTCTGGTAAATGAAGTGAGTTTCCCTTGTAGTTCTGCATCCAAAATGTTGTCCGTTTAAATGTGATTATTGTCATCATAGCTTTCAGGGTCATTTTCGTCTAGAGCCTGCCTGCCAAATCTGAACTGGAAGTGCCAGGACTAGAAAGGACAGTTGTTGTCGGTGTTTTTTCTCTAGCTCAGTCTGTGACTGATCACTGACACTGAAACTGCTTCTGTAAAGTGTGTGTGTTTACATGCATACATACTGTATATAAGAAACCAAGCAGACTGAAGACTTTCAGAGGAGATGCTGCTCTTTAACGTTGAAAATGGTCTCTGGATGAGAGGGTTTTCTTACACCAAACAGCATAAATGTGTAGTGAACTAAATCCTGTCTTGTTGCAAAGAGGAAAAAAAAAAAACCTGCTTAGCTTGAAAAAGAAGAGGAAGTTCACTCGCAGCTAAAGGTTTGTCATGAGACAGGAAATCTGAGTCTTGTTGCTGCTTCTGGCCTTTCTTTTCTGGTTTAAGCTAATTCACCTACGTGTGCCTTAGTTTCCTACAACTCAGTTGTCACCTGTGTCATGTTTTCTTGTAAGGTTCTTGGATTTTTAAAAAGATTTTTTTTTTTTTTTTATCCTGCTTTCCAAGGGGAAGTGGGCTTATGCAATCGCGCCGCAAGTAACTTCTGAACCTGTTGGCTAAATGTCAATTATTTGCTGGAACTTTAGACGTCACAGGAAGATGAGAATGTAAATTGCAATGTCACGACCTAGAGCTGCAGCCTCACCCTGTGCCGAAGCCTGTGGAGACAGCACTTTTTTTAGACCACGATAGTTCGTGTGGGTGAGTGGCCCTTACGAAGCCTGCAACTGCAGGATACCGAGCTGCAGGGTATCGGACGGTGCTAATCCTGCCCCTGGGGTGGCCTTCTTCCATTGCGTGGTGTTCTGACAACCTAAGGGGAAAAGGTTAAGTATTGTTATTAATTTAGAGCTGGCACGGTGCAGCAGACTCTTCACAATGCTAACGTGGCACGGTGCAGCAGGCTCTTCAGAAAATTAATGTTTGATAACATAAGGGGGTGGAGGGAGGAGAGATTCCCTTGTCAAATTACAGGAGTCTTGTCAGGCTGGCTTGATCTTGGGAGTTAACAAAAAAAAGCTAGCATGTTTGATTAAAAGATGGAAGGGGATTTTAACTTTGCTCTTGGCATAACAAAGCAGCAGCCAATAAAAATGAGATCAAATTTCAGCCTTCCAAATGTATCAGTGTTCTTATGCAGTGTATTAACACTGTAGCCTTGAAATACCTCGTCGCTTTTGGTCATGAAGACTCTATATTTTGCCTTTTAGCAGTTCCTTTGCCTGAGAAGTCTATTTTGTTTCTGTGATTCTCGTGACGGTGACATTCAGCTATTTTGTACCACTCATCCTAGGGCCAGACCTGACAGGGGAGGATAACTTGTGACAGAGGCTGCTGGAGTTAAGTCTTCAAATGTTGTAAAAATATTCACCAACTTGCTTTCATTACAAAATTGCAAGGCTTGAAAGGTCTCTGTGGTGTTCTATACAAGCTGCTACATGCTTTGGCAGGTGTGTGAGAGAGTCCCTCTCTGGTACACCTGTGGAGCTCTGCAGCTCCCAAGGCTTTTTAGAGATGAGATTCTTTTTACATACTTCCCTGGGAGTGTAGGAATACTGCACTGTGGTGTTCCCCGGGCAAACTGCTGGGCAGGTGGGATGTGCAGCTCTGTTGTATTTTCCAAATGGCGAGAGGTACTAAGTTATTACTCCTTGACCTTTCCTGATCCATTTAATTACTTTCTTAAATGAAATATGTGGCTTTGTTTCTAGCGAGGCAACATACAAGTGATAGACTAGAACTGCAGCTTCAAAGCTGTGTGACCACAGCAGCAGGAGATGGCCCTGCCAGAAGAGCTCTGTGCCTTGCACCAGGTTTGCCGAAGTGCTTCTTGCTTTTTACCCCTGCTTGGTAAGGCTGCATCTGAGATGCATGTAGTGAAGTGTGGAAGCATCTCCTCTGCGTACCTATCTGACAAATGCAGTGGGGTAAGTCTGATGCATGCCTTGTAGTCTTTTGGTGGTTTTCCTCTTCCCAGGATCAGCGTCTCCCATGGTCAACATCTGGTGTTTTGGGGACCCAAAGCACTCGTATCTGCACCAGGCATAGGCTTTTATTCAGTAGTGATGTTGGTATCAGCTTCTGTAACCACCAGGCAAGGATCCCAGCTCAGTTGCTGCTGAACATGTTTGATTCAAGATAAGATTTCTCACTCACTTTCCTTTGTTAGTGATACCCTGGCAAGAAGCAAGCTTAGCGTTGTGTGGTCCAGCTGCCTGAGAGCAAGGAAGCTGAGTCAGGATCAGTTCCTCATATAGAAATTAGATACATCATGCATTTTATTCTTGGCTGTGATCTTCCATTGTGTCTGTTAGACATTTGTTATGGTTGTTTGCTTTCTCTGTGTACTTGAGCTCTCCTTGTCAGCTGGGACACGTGTTCAGCCCATCTTACCCATCTTTGAATGCCCGCTGGCAAGTTTTTCAGTCGGCATGTTCTTACTGTGCCGTCCTGCAGGTGCTTTGCACAGACTCGGTAGACCCAAGTTGCCCTGCAGGCATGCTGCTGGTTGGCTGCTTCTCAGCTGCCTTTTTGGGTCCTCCAGAGCTGCTGTATTTAGGCTGTCCGGTTTTTAAGCCCTGCGTGGGTTTGGCTTAGCCTGTCTTTACTGGCTGTGCCTGGTGCAGGGGTTGTGGGGGGAGGCTGCAGGGATGGTTCTGCCCCAGGGTGGATGCTCTGCTCAGAAAAGGTATGTTTGCTGGTTGCATCTTGGTGCTTTGGTATTATCTCCCTTTCCCCATGACCCCACAAACCATGTACTCGTCCCTTGTCACACAGTTTGCGTTGCTGCGTCTGTGAATAAGGGAGGAGAAACTCTTGAGAGCTGATGATCCAAACCCTGACTGGCCTCCTTTGAGCTGTATCCTGTGTGGCTCACAGACAGGTCTTTGTGCTTGATGTAATCTAACTAATGCATGTGAGAGACATCTGAGCCAGGAACAGGGAATTTAATAAGATGATGAAACTGTTGGGTTTCAAGTCTGAAAGTGATTCTTGTCAGCAGGGGATGGGAGTGGAAAGCAGCTTGACTGTACGCAGCACATCCCACCCAGGCCAGTAACACGGACATACCACAGCACAGACCTGCTTTTCTGAGGTGGTGTTTGTCCTCAGTGTCCAGCAACCCCTGTTGCTCAAGGAGAGCTGGCAAGTTTCTGAGCAGAGTGCCTTTTCTTCTTCCTTTATTGGAATGTGCCAAAAAAAGAAGAAAATCACTGGCAGACTAAGTCATGCTTTAACCTGGTGAGCAATAAAACGGTGCAGTATGCTTTCACTGGACCTTCTGTGACCCCTTCTGTAAAAGATGCCTCTCCAACATGACAGCTGTCAGACGAATGGGTTACTCAAGCTTGTAAGAGTCTTCACCCCTGGTGTGTGAAGGTGGCTGTGCCTTTCCAGACCTCTTTGTCTCCCCTTGCCATTCCTTCTAGGCTTTGATCAAGAAACCTGAAGACCTTAAGAAGTCTTTTCTTGGCTGAATGATAGTTACTCACTCTTTTCTTTCTTCCCAGCAAAGATGACTGATAGATTATGGCTTTTAAAGAGATAGTGAATGTTTCATTGGAAGTTGGTGTGTAACGTGTAGTCTTATGAAAGGCAGTGACTAATTTACAACTGACTGCGTCTCCGGCTCAATCAGACTATTGCTAAAAATAATCCACCTTCTAATTCCATAGTTGATCTCTAATTAGAGCAGTATTCAAATTCATAACCTGCAGATAGGACAAGATCAGAGACTGAAGTTGTATTTCTGTTTTGCCAGTTGGGAAAGTCTGGGCAGAACCAGTATTTGGGAGGGGAATTTAGGGGAGAGACCGAGTGCTGTAAGGGTGGTGGTACTGATTTGCACTGGATTCATGCTGAGTCTTTGCCCCAGCTAAATGCCGTAGGGTGCAGTTTTACCAGCAGTGTCTTTTTTTCAGGCAGAGAAGATGCCCTCCTTGGTGGGCATCTTCTTCCTAGAGAAATTTTTTTTCTTTAACAAAAAAACCCAAAACAACACCCCCACCCTAAAAAAACCCAACTCATGAGCACACAAAAGAACATATGTAAGTGCGTTATGTTGTTTCCTGCTAGAAGCTGTTAGGTGGCATTGGCTGAGCACAGCTGCCTGGCTCTGCCACAGAAGCAGCACAAGAAGGAAGGGGGAGCCTTTTCAGCTGAGATATGTACCATTTCGTAAGAGTGGGCTCTTTTTAGCCTCTTACTGGTTTTGTTTTTAAGTTAGATGGTTACTGTCCTCTGTAATGGTGCAGTGAGAGACCAGCTGGCCTTGCTGAGCTGTGAAAATTCTAACTCTGCGGTGATGTGAGATCGTACCAAATTATTCCTTAAACAGAGGATGGGAATGGGAGTTTTTGCCATCGCCGGGTAATACCATTCACTGAATAGCCCATGTCCACATAAAACAAGAGGAGTAACTTCTTCGAGGACCAGGCCTTTATGCCTCACTCAGAGAGAGCATGGCTAATGGAGAAGGACTGTGTCAGCCATGAGGTCGCTTGTGACGCAGAGGGGACGGTGCCTGTTCCTAAGCACAGTGCTGCTTCCGCTAGCACCCAGAGACTGAAGGGAATGATTCGGTCCTCCAAGGAGGAAGCAGCAGTGTTTCGGTCACTTGTGGATTCCTGCCACTTCAAAATAGACTTCATATCCTTCTTCTTTAAATACTTTATGACCATCTTGATGCTGCTGTACAGCCTGTGTGGGAGAGCCTGTGCCAAAGATGGGACTATCTCTGGGGTGGAACATGTGAACAGTTTTAAGGGAGCATAAAACTGGGGAGATTTTATCTTGATTTTTCTAACATCTGTTGCACTTGGAATAGGAAATAGTTTTCTCTTTTCAATTAAAAAAAGTCTTGCATTTACCATTTAAAAACAGTTAATAAAGATGTCCTTATCTCTCCACTAGCCTAATTCAGCGGACATTCAAATTATTGGTCTGTAGTAATTTTTTTATTTACTCTTTAGAAAAGCAAGTGTCCCTGAATATTATTGTAACTACTTAGAGAATGAAACCACATGGTCAGCAGGTATAGATCCTGGAAAATATGAAAGAGAGCAGGGTGGGATCAGGTGGGTTTATCTCACCGCAGCTCTGAATGCAATTGGTGCAAAATTCTGACGTGGCCTCAACAGGTTCAATGCTCCCCTCTTTCCAACAGTACATTTTGCTCCAGGACTGGTGAGATTTTAGCTTTAAAAAAAAATAAATAAAATTTTTCTTCTTGTCTTCAATTTCAATAGAAACTGCTGTTCCTTCCACGTTTTGTCTTCCTGAATGTTTCAGATTTTACAATAGTGTTTATGTGCACCAGAAGCGCATGGCCCTTATTTAGCACATTTGGCTCATCTCTCTGGCTCCTGTCTAAACTAATTTAAAGCAAACAGCATCTCTTAGGGGAGAAGACAGAAAAGCTGCTGCTAATTGTGATTGGCTTGAAAAATTTGACGTGTTAATTGGTATCAGTGACATGGCCATGATCCTGAATTTTATTTTAAGCCTTTCCCTGTTTGTACAACTTCCCATATCAACTTACTTTACTTTCCCTGTGAATATGCAACAGCATCCCAGAATCCATTCCACTGTATTGCCCCAGCTATCACCAGCTTCCTTCTAAAACATCTTTTGTCTGACAGCACGTTGCTCCCCAATGGCTGGGGCTTCTTCTCACCCTTAGCGGACCCTAGAAGATCGCTAGAAGCATTTCCTGGACAAAAAACTAGAAGTCATTTAAGCAGCAGGGTAACAGAGTGCTACGAGTCAGCCTCTTCCCCAGCAGCAAGAAACAGACCTGTGCAATACTTGGGGTTTCTCGTGAAGAGGCACAATTTCTCTGTACCTGGATGCTTCGCTCTGTCTTAGCAGCCTTCTGCAGCTGGCTGTGGTTGACTGGCGATGAGCAGGTAGGGGATGACAGACTTCAGAAATGCCGCTTTAGTTCTGGTGCCAGAAAGCTGAGATGGATTTGTTTTAATAGGATTGTATAGAGATTTTTTGTAAGTGCGTAGGAATGAGTTGGTGGAGTTTTGTGCTGTTTCTCTAAACTTCTCGTAAACCCTGTAAACTTCTCAGTATTTGTAGAAATGAAGGCACTAGTATCGGAAGGGACAGAAAGGGTCAACACTTGATTACTGAACCGAGAGCAAGGACAACGGGTGAGGAAGCAACTGCAGGACACTGTTTTCTTGTCCGTGTAAGAAGGCAGCAATTTAAAAGAATCCATAGTCGTGTATTCATCTCATGATTGCATCCAGTGGCTATTTTAGGTACGGTGAGGATGAATGGCCCTTTATAGACCATGGTAAGGAATGCCTTGTCTGTGGGGTTCAGTCATGCCAGTCCCTTCTTTTTGGGTGGCACAGAGCACCCTTGTGGGGGGAGGGTGGGCAGAGCCGACATACGCGTGCCAGCACACTCGCGTGAAATAACACCCTAATGAGGGAAAACTGTTTGTGCTGATGCTCCTCCGCTGCCCGTGCATGTTGGTGTCAGCGCTGGCATGGGGAGCCAGAATGAGGGAAGCCAGGCTGTTTGCCAGCCATCTGAAATCGGTTGCCTGGCCTTTAAACTACGCCAGGGACACTTCTTGTGATAAGAAGAGCACAAGCAACCTTTTTAGCCGCGCAACATATCCCATGATAAGGTTGCAGCTGGAAGAGGCTGTCTTATCCTGGCACCGGAGGGGAATTAATTCTGTTAGCAGACCTGGACTCTGTCTATGGGCTTTATATAGCTTTACTTTTTAATCATCATGCTGTGACACAGAAGTTCTTGAACTCTTCATAGCATAATTTTCATGTTGATGAGAAATACTGCGTTTGTCTGGCTAGCAACTGTCTCAAGTCAAGATCTGGCAATTTTTGGTGAGGATGCAGGTGTGAAAATGAAGAGAAGTACATGTCTGAGTCACTCCTTATTGCTTGTCTTACTGCAGCACCTCAGTCTGTGCTCTTGGTTGTACCAGGTCCTGTATATTGCCACGGTAAGGAGCAAACAGAAGCTATCTGTGTGGCTGAAACAGCCTGGATGGGGGGAAGTGGAAGTATTGTTATCCTTCCATTGCACACAAGCGACTACAGTGAAGAACTTAAATGATTTGCATTCCCGAACCACAGCCAGCGAGCACACCTCTATATTGGTGATACTTGAAATAAAGATGGGCATTTAAGTCTGTGGGACTGTGGACTCCCTCAGCTGGTTATTCTGCCTGGAGCACAAGTTCCCGTGCAGCTCGCCGTACTGATCCTTCCCGGATTGCCCTCTGGAGAGAGGCTTTCTTGTTGGACACTGGAAAATGTGTAGAGAAGGTATCAGCATGGAAAAAGATGGAAACAGAAAAACACAAAGTAGACATGCTATGGCTGAATATACTTCCCAATAAAAAGATCTCAGCGAAAGCTGTTACACTTTAATGACTCATAGTATTCCCCTGTATTTAAAATGTATTTAAAGTTTGTAACTCAACTTTGGGGGATAGCAAATGACTTCTGGTAGCTAGTTTTGCATCAGAAGGACAGGTTGCTTTTAAATGTGGGAAATTATGGTTGAAAACATAACTTACCAATGTTATGCAAGTTTGTGGAATAATCAACTAGAGGATGCTTGGTACATGGCCCTTTTTACGCTATGCTTGAACTTTTGAAGACTCTGGGTTTGGGCTCTCCAGTTGCATCATGCAATTCCTAAAGAATGTGGTTTATAGCTGTTTCCTCAGAGAGAGTTTAAACGTTTGTCATAATGATCCAGAAATCTAGATTTTTATTAAGACTTCCAGAGCAAAAATATGTTGTAACTTAAACCTGTAAATAAAGAGTAACATGGCATTTAACTCTTAAATCATTCAAAAGAAATACATTCTTACGTGCACCACTTTGGAGATTTCTTATTCACCCAGCGATAAAGAAGGGATGATTTCGTACTTCTTCAAAACACAGTACTTTCTTATTCACCCAGCGATAAAGAAGTGATGATTTCGTACTTCTTCAAAACACAGAATGATTTAGTCAATAGTATATTCTTCTTACTCTGGTTTAAGAGGAATGTTTTGCCTGGTAGCAGTTAAACAATAGTGAAGAATGTTGCTTAGGCGCCTGTTGTTCATAAGTAGCTTTTACAACTGTTAGCCTCTGATGTAATGGAAAGTAAGTGATGTAGCACAGGATTTTCCTTAAAATGCATCGTTGTTATCTCTATACAATACAGAATGTGAGCAATGTCCTCAGTGAACAATGATGAGATTGTTTTGTTTCACTGCTATATTGCGTTGTAAATATTTACACTGTTTGAGAAACACAGACTTTCATTGTCTTCGATGTAAATGTGTGCATTTGTTTTTAACAGTCTATTAATTTTGAAGATAAAAATACAGAGCAATTTTTTGCTGGATTTCAGAACTATTTCAGAGTTTCGTGAACCCTGAAAGGATTATAGTAGAGAATGGGAAGTGATCATAGATTATCCATAGGTGTTACATTGCATCATGAGGACTTGTGTGCTAGGCTAGAAATTTGCCTGCAAATGCATGTTGGTGCAGATTTCTCTCATTGGTTTATACATGTATAGTATGTCCCTCTTTCCATTTGATTATAACCTTCATTAACATTTTCTTCTAAAAGGAGGGCTTTGCCAAATCATAATGATCACGTGGGTGTTCTTCCCAATAGATTTGCTATTATGCTGGAGGTGTTGTCTTGTCCTTGACATCACTTGCTGTCTTTTCCAGGCGTGTCACAGCTTTGTGGGTTTTGGCTTTTGCCCATGAATAATAGGAGGGAGAGGAGTGTTTTTTGTATCCAGTGGATGTACTGTGGACCCTTCTGCGCTGATCGCGTGTGATCTACAATTGCAGGGGACCAACTGCAGCAATCTTAGTGGGCCATTCCCAAACCTGTGTTCACAGTAACCTGACCTTTTTTATTTTGCTTTACTTTAAGAATTTCAAATGGTATGAAATCTTACCACTACTCTCTCTAACCATTTCTATGGTTTTGTAAGGAAAAGATGCATTGACCATTGCATCACCAGCGTGCACACTGTGATGGAATCCATGTAGGTTACTGCTGTGCAACACTTCTGGACGCATAGCGAAGAAGGAAAAATAGCTTTTCTCAAGAACTGTAGCAACAGGTGTGGTGCTGTGGCATGTTGTTATCTGACAATGAATATTATGAAGAAGCAAGTCATCATCCATATCTTTAAGAAAAATTTAATTTGAGCCGTGTGGTCAAGACAGCCTAATTTGTGCTCTGCGGGGTGGCTTCAGTGCCAAACTGGAGGGAAGAATGCCTCTTCTGGAGGGGGGCATTAATTTCTCAGAAAGCCAGTCTCTACTTCTTGTGGGAGTTGATGGGATCATGGCTAAGAGTGATAACAAGGCAAGTCCCATACATGCCGTGATGTTACATCCTGCTTGCAGCAAAGCTGTAAAGGCTCACAGCTTGCGGTGTGATTCATGCGCTAGACCTGCTCTGTTCGGCGACACCTCGGGGCAGGAAGATGTGTTTAATGTGAAGGGGTGAGGTGAAATGGTGATTATCTAAGCAAAAGAATGAGTGGCAGCCCCTTACGCAAATGGATTTGGAAATTCAGTGGAGCAGGTAGAACAACTTGCTGACTGAGAAAGCAGCAGCCCTGGCTGTTGGCTTCTCCCAGGCCCCCACCGTTAGGGCTTCCCAGTGCGGAGAGTGAAACTTCTGCTTTACCCCTGTTTCTTTTTGCTTGTTATAGTTAGAGGCTGTCCCAGGCAGTATTGCTGACGTTCTTGTGGACCGTTTCATCAACAAATATACAAGGGGAGTACTTAAAAATATGTATTACCTAGCAGACCACGGATGTAGTTAAAGAAGTTTTGCCTCTGTAGCAGGAGCTTAACTGCCCGTGTGCGTGTGGAGAGCGCCTGGCGCTTGGTTCTTTCCACAAGACAGAAGCTGATGCTTCCGATGCAGGTAAGTTGCTATTAGTAGCATAAGCGGACAAAAGTAATTTCTTTTTTCCCGAGGGACTATAATGACTGTATTATTTTGTTATCAGAACAAAGGGAAGTGACATTTGTTTTCTTCTCAGTGCTACCAAGCTAGTTCATAATTGCACTTAGCAGCTGGTTTGATTTGAAGGAGAGAGATTTTAAGGAATCTGTTTTTCAGAGGTGCAGATCTTGCTCTTGATTTCCACTGAAATCAAGGGAAGGGGTTGCTAAGAGCTCTGGGACCATTATTTATTGATGTTTTAGTTTAACAGCTTGCTTGTGGAGTTGTATTGTGTTTGTTAAAACAATCATATTCTTATTCTGAGAGGAGTCAGCCAGAGCTGGCAGATACCTCTGTTTCTCTGTGTTGTGTGTAGTCTACAGCTATATATTCCTGTATGTTGAGAAGCTTTCAAAGGGAACATGGGGAACATGTAGAAGGATCTCTTGTCCCCTTTCTAAGTGTTTCGATTTCAACTACATCATAACATGATTTTTTTAAAATTATTAGAAGAAAAATATTTTTAAGTCTTGAAGCTGATTATTTTTAGGACGCTAGCAGGTGGAGGAAAGGAGGAACTGAGATGATAAAGTGAGAAGTTGCAGCTGAGCTAGTAATCAATGCAAGATATATGGGCAGAAGCATAGCTGTAAATATCAGTAATCCAGAATTATATCTGCCTGGTCTGAGCACAGTTGTTCTTTTCAATTCTGACATTGTGCTAGCCCTGAAATGTGAAAGGTATTGCAGGGAAAGAAGTGTTAGTTTCTCTCCCTTAAGCTTCTTGATTAGATTTGTTTGTCAAGTTAACAAATGCATATGAAGTGCATGAGGCTTGATAACATCTCTTAAATAATGCTGTTAACAAAGCACTGATTAAGCTACAGTAAAACAAAATGAAACACAGATGCAGGATCCTCCTTTTGAAAATGCACATCTGTCATCTCTAGAAAAGGATTATGTAAGCTACATTAGTAGGGGAGGAGTCCGGACAAGCTCAAAATAAAATAAATAAAAGCTTCGAACTGGAGCCAACACAACCTAATAGGATTGCAAATATTTGCAAATATGGAAAATGTAGTGTACAGAAAGTAGGCATAAGCTATATCCAGCTGAAATGCCGGGGTAGATAAGCAAAGTTAAGATGCACACAGGAATTTGCTAGGGTCACTGGATGAGGGCTTCAGTCACCTTCAGAACAACAACAAACCCAAAACCAAAGGAATTTTTTTTTTTTATGAGGCTTTGAGATTTTACATCAAGACTTCCTGCAGAAAAACAATTCCAGAGATGTGCTAATAGATTATTTCAAATCCCACTAGGAGAAAGTAAGCCAGCTGATAAAGATGTTACACCATCTAGCAGCAGTCAGAGGTTTCTTCAGAGGGTTTCTATTCCTGTTTGGGTTGGTCAGGTTTCATGCTGCATAGAGGGGAAGTTTTGGACGATCAGAGGTCACGGCAGTGATCCACAAAGCCTTGGGGCAGCACTTTCCAGCCTGCAGCTGGTATGGTCCCCTGAAGTCCACAGACTGCATCCATTCCATGGCAGGATTTTCACGGCAATGCACAGCGCTGCAGCGTCTGGATTATCTGGACAGCAGTGATCTGTTGCTTTATTTTTAACCTGTCCACCCCCCCAGCAGATTCGCCGACCATTGTCCTATGTGAAACAGCTCGCTGTGATTAGTGGGGGCTAGGAGAGTTGAAGAAAAGTGTAAGAAGCCTTGCGGCAGACAGGAATAACTCACAGGTGAAATTCCTCCCGATTCCTTCTGTTAGTGACTATCATCTTGCTAATACCACAGGTTCCAACGTTTATTTTTGATGCAAAGATTCATTTATAATCCAGAGTGCCTATTGTACTTTAAGTAGGAAAACAACTGTGATATTTGGCTGCTGCTTCCCCCCCCTCCATGAGTAATGCAAAGCATGTGTACACACCTACATACATCCTCAGGATGCTTTTCTTTTGATAAGGCCTGTGTACATCTGCAGCCAGTGCTGCTACAGCTCCAGAGCTTCTGCTGAAGTTCTCCAGCGTGTGCCGTGTAGCAGGGGAATACGGTGGACTCTCTGAAGTGTAAATGAACTAATAAAATCTGCATTTCATACTGCATGTTTTTAGATTCCGGCAGATACCAAACCACAGACCGGAAACTGTGATTTGTGCTTACTTGCCCCAGTCTATCCAGGAATCTTTGGCAAAGGGCAGCTGAGCCTTTATTTTGGAATGTGTAATGGGCAGAGAAGCTGCAGTGGGTGGCAGGTGGGGGACAACAGACTAGCTTCCTCTGCCTGTGTTCTTCCAATGGCACTTCTCACTGTAACAGTCCAGCAATTCACAGACCGTTGGGCTCATCTCATGGCTGAGTTATGTTCTTGTTTTGTCAGTTGGGAAACTGAGGCCCTGATGGGGTAGACGATAGAAGTGGGGTTTCAAGTGGTCTCCCAGCTGCTTCTGCTATAGTGAGGTTACCTGTTGTTGTGGGTTGTCCCCTCTCATGCACTTAATGCTCATAACCCAGGGGAACCTAATTTACTGCTTCTGTTGCTGTCAGGAGACATGCTGCTCAGGGGAATGCCCCAGCCACCAGGCCAAGTCACATGCGTGCTTTCCCTTCCTTTTTCCTTCTTAACTACCTTCAGAGACAGTTTGTCCCATTTCCTCTGAATCCGACTGTTTTTGCTGCAGCTTTGCGGTTCTAGCAATGTAATGAGGACCCGGCTGATGTGGTTCCAGGTGTCTGCTGGCATTTTTAGTTACTGTTCTGCCTGCTCTGAAGAAAGCATAATGGGACTACCTGGGTGGGTGAAATCTTAGCTCCATTGAGGACTCTACTGTGGGCTCTGAGGCCAGGATTTTGACCTTTTTTGTCTTTTGGAATGACATTGGTTTCTGAAGGCTCTCTGCAATGGCAGTAGAGCTGGAATCCATTTTGCAGGAACCAGTGTGGCTATAGGTAGGGGGAACAGTAGAGCTTTAGGCTGTCCCCTGTCTCGGCCTTCCCATCTGCCCCAGCCAGGTCAGGAAACCTTGGGCAAGAGTAGTAGTCTGCATTTGTGGTTCGGCAGCTGTTGGCAGCATCAGTAAAGAAGTCTCTGAAGGGCCCAGCTGTGAAAACAGGCTTAACTTTATTATTGCTTCCTGAATGCCCAAACTCCTAAAAGGTTTTCCTAAGTATTTTCCTCCAGTGAATAATATGTGAACAGCCGTGGGGGCAGGAGGAGAACAGGTTCCCTCCTCCTTCACAGGCAGATGACTGACCTGTCTATAGGACCTGGCTCTTGTATGTGCCCTCTCTCTCCCCATCCTGCCATCCCATGATTACTTCAGCTTTCCAGGCAGAAATGAGCTGGAAAGTCCTTTCTCTGTGAACAGAACAGCATCTACACTGGTGGTCGTGGGACTTCCTGTGCATGTGTGATTTATGAACTGAATACCACACAGGCGAGGAGGAAGCTGAGCCCTTATCTGCCACCTCCTGGGCGAGTGTACTCAGCTGTTGGGTGGAGGTGCCGTAGCAATGAGTGTCCCTCAGTTTGTGTGAGTGATGGCCTGAACATCTAACTGGAATCCTGAAGAGAAGGAAGTATCTAGAAGCAGTTCCCCTGCCTTGGCATTTCTTCCCTGGGGGCCTTTTTGGCAGGCCCCCAGTTTGTTGTGCTTGAAGCTTGGATCCTTCCTTGCAGGTGCCCCATTCCTGACCCCTGGATCAGGGAGCACATGTTAGTTTAGCTGTGGAAAACATCCTGCAGAGCTTGTCATAACTTGCTTTGTGTTGAGTGGCAGTGCTTTTCTGGCATCCTTGTCTGATTGTGCTTGGTACTGCAGATGGTCGGTTGACTCATGTAACTTTATCCTTTAATTAGTGCTGTGGAGTTAACGTGCTTCAGGTTGATACGGACAGGCTTTGAGTGTGTGCGTTGTTAGGGACCTTCCAGATTGGGGATGCTACAGTGTGGCATCTGGGTTAAGAGTAGAGCTTTTTCTAAGCCCCTCCTGAACAAAAGCAGGCTTTATTAGAGTGCCTGCCAGGCTTCTTTACCAGGGGAGGGCTGTTTCACATCTTCTTTGAATATCTAATTGGATTATATCTGCTGGTTGAGCTCTTTCAAAGAATTCTAACACGCGCTATCCTCGAAGTACCTGCAGAAAAACTGGTTTGACTTGTCTATCATAATCAGGGGGGTTTAACTGTGTTTTCTAATAATTTTCCTTGTTTTCTTTATGGTAATAAAACATCCTTGCCTGCAAGCCCAGAACCCTTTTTGAGGGGGATGCAGATTGGGGTCCGTCTCCTTCCCCTTGGCTCAGCTATCGCTGGCAGTAGCACAGACCATATTACCTGGTGTATTTTCATGGGAGTGTAATCCATTTCCTTATGTTTTCTTGGGAAAACACCTTCCCTTCCTGCTTTGTTTATTGCAGTTTGATATTCCTGTCTCAGCCCACGTTTATCTCTCGTTGGGCATTTATGGCTTGGCTCTTTCAGAGGATGCAGCTAAAGAGGTGCGTGGAGGACCTGGGGAGGTTCTGTGTTTTCTCTTTATGCTTACCAGCGGTGCTGGTAAGTCCCATGTTTCCCTCTGTTCTCCAATAAGGAAGTGTCCTTGTTGACACTTGTTTAGGCATATAGATGTGTTTTATTTTTAAAATCAGTGATGCCTAGAAGTTACGGAGGCATTGTCTTCAAAGCTCTCATGCATGCGCCATCTTGGCATCTATGGTGGTAATATAAATCCTGACCACGTGTCAGTAATGCTGCTGAATTTGGCTGAGCACTCTAATGGGCAGCAAGCATCATCCAGCAAATTGAGTGTGTCATTGGGAAGCAGCAGGCATTGCCTGCATTTTTGGTTTTGCTCGTGACTTCCTCTGTGACCTTTGATAACTCTTTTCCCCTCAGTGCAAAGAGGATACTGAAATATTCCCCGTATAAAGTGCCTTGGGATATGGTTGGTTTTTTTTTTTTTTCTGTTTAATCAAAAGCAGTCAAAAGATTTGATCCTGTTTTCATTTTACACAACTCCAGTACTCCTGTGGAGTCTAATGGAAATAGACCCAGACCAGCATCTTTTGTAGAATCAAAAACCTAGGAAGCTTTGCCTGTCTTTAAAACCTCCAATTAATTAAACATTCAATAAAAAATACGTGCCATGTAAGTTAAGGATATGCACTAAGTGCTAGGCTATACTATTTCCAAATTATTAAGCAAGATAATATATAGGGCATCTATCTATCCTCTGTTTAGTCCTTTCACAGATTCAAAAATAAACAAACAAAAAGTTTGTATGTTATGAAAACAGAACAGTGCATCATCCAGTTGCCCTATTTAGTGTAGTCCCTGCTGTGTTAATTCCCCTCTAATCCTTTCTTTAAACACAGCTGATTGTGTCTCATTTGTGGCAGGTTGTACTTGAAATAAACGCTCCATGATCCTATATGTTTGAAAAAGCTTTTATTTAATGTAACTTCACTAATCTAATAAAAGGTATGGCTAATTATGCCTGCCTTTCAGATTAGTGTTGCAGTTTTTTGGCTAATTTATGTCTATCACTGTCTGTCCCATGTGTAATGCTTCCCTGTTGTATTAGTAAAAGAAGGATAAAGGGTGTGTAGTCCAGTGGATTCCCGATTCCTAGCGAGGGATTTTGATTATATTATTCTCTAATAGCCTTAGGAAAGGAACAGCTCACGTGATGCATCTTTCTATTGCCAGCTGGTACGTGTTTATATGAATGACAGGAGCCAAATGCAGGCCACTGGCTGTTTTTAACCAAAGCTACGGCATTCAGCCTGATTCAGGACAATGCCTGAGGCAGTTTGCTCCAGTGTGGTGGGGTTAGCAGTTTGGGAAACTACCTGCACAAGTTTTGCTCTCTGCACCTCCAGGTAGCACATTCCCACTGCTCAGCTTGGAGAGCTGCTCTTCCTCCTCCTCCCAATCCATGCAGACTCGCACGTGATCCCTCTGAAAGTGGTCCAAAAGCAAAACCAGAATTGGTTGGTAACTTATTTATTGATTCATTTGCATAAATTGTGCTCAGACCTGTCTAGTTCTGGCTTTTTAATACCTGTGTCATTTCTCACCCAGCCAGTGCACCAAACTCTCCTGTTCAGAATCCAGAGAGAAAATAAGAGGTGCACCTTGGTCCAATTGATGGCTTAGAAATGGTTTAGAAATAATTGCGTTTCAAGCTACTTTAACATCATGTGTTATTTTTATTTTTTAGGTGCAAGGCCTGACAATGGCACCGAATGAGCGCTGCCTTCAAGCCTCCTTCCTGTAAATGATAGGACCAAAAAAGACGGTGTGATGAACATGCCACTGCATCAGATCTCTGTCATTCCAGCTCAGGATGTTACCTCTTCCAGAGTCTCCAGGAGCAAGACCAAAGAAAGAGAGGAACAGGTACTGTCAGATGTGCTTGACTTTCACAGGAAGTTATCCAAGTATATAACAGTTAGGGTTATCAAATCAGACCCGGTTCTGATCCAAAGCCCCAACTCCTTGCATGATTGCTGCTTTTAGTAAAGATGGATGTTACTGAATTATCTCTTTATTCTCATATTTGCCATTTTAATGCAGGTGGCTGCAAAATACGAGAAATTGTTGTTGAGTAACTTCTGCAAAATATAAGCTACAACCCTCTATGTTGCATAAGAATTCAATACAGGTGGGGATTTTGGATGATGGCTGTAGTACCATTGTCACGGAAACTATTACAGGTGTATTTTACCTTTCTACAAGAAAAATAGTATGAAGTGTGAACCCCTATATGCAGGCACACGTCCTGTTTTCCTTTGCTCTTGGCAGCATCTAGTAACTGTGTTAGAGTCATAGAATGGTTAGAGTTAGAAGGTACCTTAAAGATCATGTAGTTCCAACCCCCTTGCCATGGGCAGGGACACCTTCCACCACACCAGGTTGCTCAAACCCCGTCCAGCCTGGCCTTGGATGCTTCCAGGGATGGGGCATGCACAGCTTCTCTGGGCAACCTGTACCCATGTCTCACCACCCTCACAGTAAAGTATTTCTTCCTAATATCTAATCTAAATCTACCGTTTAAAACCGTTACCTCTCATCCTGTTGCTACACTCCCTGATAAAGAGTCCCTCCCCATCTTTCCTGTAGGCCTCCTTCAGGTACTGAAAGGCCACTCTAAGGTCTCCCCAGAACCTTCTCTTCTCCAGGCTGAACAACCCCAACTCTCTCAGCCTGTCTTCATAGGAGAGGTGCTCCAGCCCTCTGATCATCTTTGTGTCCCCCCTTTGGACTCGCTCAAACAGGTCCACGTCCTTGTTATGTTGGGGGCCCCAGAGCTGGACACAGTACTCCAGGTGGGGTCTCACCAGAGCAGAGGGACAGAATCACTCCCTTGTCCTGCTGTCCATGCTTCTTTTGATGCAGCCCGGGATACGGTTGGCTTTCTGGGCTGTGAGCGCACATTGCTGGCTTATGTTGAGCTTCTCATTAACCAACACCACCCAAGTCCTTCTCCTCAGGGCTGCTCTCAATCCATTCCTTGCCCAGCCTGTATTTGTGCTTGGGATTGCCGTGACCCACACGCAGGACTTTGCACTTGGCCTTGTTGAACTCCATGAGGTTCGCACAGGCCCAGCTCTCAAGCCTGTCAAGGTCCCTGTGGATGGCATCCCTTCTCTCCAGCATGTTGAGCACCCCACACAGCTTAGTGTTGTCAGCAAACTTGCTGAGGGTGCAGTAACCACTGTGTTGTCATTAGTATTGACTGGAATATCACAAGGAAGGAAATCTACACCCATATGTATACTTACTGCGCTGTTTTCTGGAGAGACGATCTGTATTCTTAACTTGGGAGTTGTTCAGCAGTGGATATTTCTGAGGAGATTTAGGGTGATACTGATTACAGATAGGGCGTAGCTTAAGTATAAGTGACTAGAAAGGCACTGTCGTGTTACAGAAAGGGATTCACTAAGATTAACTTTGGGTGGGATAAAAGAAGTTGCTTCTGATGTGTTAGGATCATCTGCCCTGAGTGATCAGTCACCTGTCAGCTGTCCAAATTGCACCTACCAAAGTCACTGGTGAGTCAGTAAAAATAAATTGTCTCACTGTCCTTTTTTTGGAGTCTTCTCCTCAGTAACAACTTAAAATGGATTCTAGCCCTTCAGATTCTTAAACCAGTAATTAATTAGGCTGCCACGCTGCTGCTTTTGCTTGCCAGAACTAGGCAAGAAGTTGTCCTCGCAGATGAGGTGCTCTAAATCCGTGAAGCACCTTGTCTCGGTGCTCTGCTGTCCCACCTGTCACATGAAGTTGCGGTCTGTGGTTGTGCTGAGCAGCTCTCCAGGTACGAGGGCTCTGCTGCTTTTTCCCTTCAGTCCCCTCCCACATAGAAACTGAAGTGAAACAGCCCCTCTGCCAAATGCCAGGCAGTACTGTGAACTGAGTACCCTCTCAGGGGGCGATGGGGATTAGGATGCTGATCAGATCAGAACAACACGCAGTGAGCCCAGAAGTGGGAGTCGCAAGTCTCCTTCTAAACCGGTTCTTCATTTCTGACACAGTGGCTTCGGTGTTAACAAATCTGCCCTGTGTTTCCTTCATGATAACTACTTGAAGTGTTGATTATTGTTTCCCTTGCCAGGCTGCTGTCGTACTTTCATGCCTTGGGACATTTGAAACAGAACAGAATGTTTATTTAAATACGTGCAATATTGCAGAGGAAATAATGAGGACTGGGACTATGCAAGCAATAAATTAGGCTAGCCTGGAAACACTTCATGTTTCCCAAGTCTTGTCCTTCCTGTCTCCATAAGCATATTCATTCATCCCCTAAGTGTCCTGTGTTCTGCCAAAACCACAGCTGGAACAGCTGGAGCACTGGGTGAACTGCCTGCCGTCCTTGATGCACAGCTGTACCGACACTGCGGCTGCTCCGGTGCACGTGAGCCACAGCCTGGACCCTGTGCACTCTTCCTCGCTCCTGCCAACTGCCTGGCTTCTGGTGTTAACCTTTAATGCTGGATCTAACAACTGAGATAGAGGGCAGTCAAGTTGTTAATGTGCTGACTTTGACCAATCCAGTTAAATTTTCGTATTGCATCAGTTAGGACATTCAAGGCTACTTGCTAGTCAGAGTCCCTGTCAACCCTTGCATGCAATCAGGACCCGCTGGCCATGACTGTGAGTTTTGCTTATATTTAAAGTATACAGTAAAGGGGAGATCAGGTGCAAGAGAAAGAAATTGTAGATTATTGTTGCCTTATTTTTAGTCACTTCAAAATGCCTGATTTCTGTTTGAGGTAGAAGCCACTGCAAGATCAAGAGCAGCATGCGGGACGAGCATGAGCCTGTGTTGAGCAAACCTGATGAGCTGTTAGTAGATGATTTTGATGGCCTAGGTAATGTCTGCTGTACAAGAGAAGGACAGTAGGTAAAACTGAGAAAGAAGGCGTTTGCATTTCAGTTTTGTAACTTCAGTACAAAGTCAGTGGAACTTCAGTACTTTCACATTTCAGTTGCGTAACTTTCCGTTATGCAACACAGCTCGCAGTTATTTCTTGGTGTTGAGGGTGGCCTAGGCACAGTTCTCATGGATTTCTGCAAACAGATAATAGTTTTTCTGGAGCAAGTGCAACATTTCACAGTTTGATTGAAGTGCCATGGTTTTCTTACCTTACTTTTACTGTGTAATAGAAACACTCCTTACCTTTTCTGCATAGGAGCAACAGTAAGCACTTCAAACAAATGTGTATACTGTGGTCTTGAAGTGTTTTGCGTTGTACAAAGCCACTTGCCAATCTGAACAAAATCAAACAAACCCCAAACCACAATCAAAACCAATATTACTACTTCAAAGATAAATATGTAGGTTTGCTTTGTAATACCAGGCTATGTTCTTAGACCAAGTTCATTGCCAGGTATGTGCTTTGTACATTGAGCAGACTCATGTACCTGTCTCCCCTATTTATTACCAAGCTCTGGCGAAAGCCAGGGTGAATAAAGGTAGAGCATCAGCTAGCAGGTGAAATTTTGCTTGCTTTTGTTCTTGCTATTTCAAACTACACCTTTGGCTTGTCTGTACCTGTATTGTAAGAAGTCCTTCAGAGGAAAGGCTTAAGAAGCACAGCAGTGGAAAATGAAGTATCAGTGTGCCTAGAGAGGGAACTTTGCCAGTCTGTGAAAAAATCAGTGTTTGTCCTTTTGCCCAGAAGGAAGATGCTTTTTGTCTTATATTTTCTGATTATGGACGTGTTTAATTATTCACATTTGTAGTAGAGGTGCAGAGGAAAAATTCTCAAGCTGAACAGTTCAGATCTCTTTCTATTTCTTCTCTTTCATGCTCCTGGTCAAGATGTAGCTCTTGTATTTCAGGTCAAGGCTTGACTGATTTCAGTAATTGTTTTCCTTGCTGCAAGAGCAGGTTTTCTGGGCTAATGATTTGTGACTAACAGTGAGGAACAGCAAGAATCCTTACCACCTTTATCACTGCAATCCAGTTTCTCAGATTGGGTGATCTATAGTCCCTGGGCATACCTCATGGCAGATTAACACGTAGATTCAAAACCTGTGGAAGTCTGGGGCAAAAATCCTGCTGA
>NW_009649187.1:4443575-4461142 GCF_000708025.1 Charadrius vociferus
TGAAGAGATGGTAAAAGGCAAAGCTCCTGCCTACCATTTCTGTTTTAAGTCCTCAGAGATATGTACAAATAGCAGAGCCTGGTAGATTCTGATTCAGGTAAATGTTATTTTCAAGATTTGAAACAGTTGAAAACTGTGGTTAACAGCAGTCTTTCATGAAACTTTGTCCATTTCTTCAGTAAAAATGGAGAAGGTCATAAAGGGATTATTGCTCTTGCATTTAACTCCGATGAACTGTTAGCTTTAAGGGCTATTAATAACCATCATTAGCTTCTTACTTATCCTTCACTAGGAATAGCTTCATACCCACCTGATTTAAGAGAGAGTCACTCTATTGTTTGTGAGATGCTACACCCTCCACACCCTCCCCTGCCCCTGTTTGGTGGGTAACCCGCTGGCAGCGATGCTTCCTAACATATCCAAAAGCTAACAGCTCTCAGGATTTGGACTGGAAATGAGGAACCAGAGCTGGCATGTGGTTGAGGTGTTGCTCTGGTTTTGTTTTGTTACAGCATTGCCTGTTTGAGAGCTTCGTACCTTATTTGCTTGAAGCAGACTGATGTGTACCACAAGTTCTTAGTAAAGGTTACTGCAGTGAGTGAAGCTCCCTGAGCAAAAGCTTCTATACTGCTCTTCTGAAAATGTGTAACTTCACAACCATGACCTCCTGTGTGTGATCTCTGCAGATCTCATAAGCGGATCAAGGATGGATGGGATCAGCGTTTGAATGAGAGATCAGGAGATGTTGGTGCAAGTCATTTTGGGTGCGGAGTAGTCTTTCTTCTCAATGGCCTGGGCCTGGGAAGCAATTCTGAGTTGTCATCAAAGATCACGTAGCATTTATCACAGAAGCAGAGAGAGGAATGTTCTAGTCAAATTTAAATGCTAATTCCACGTGATTGACCAAAACTCCCTTCTGTCCTCTGCTCTAGAGGAACTATCTTCTTATCTTCCAAATGCTGTGTAATATTACTGGCTGCTATGTGCTCAGCAGGGATGCTGTGATCATCTCAGACATCTCCAGGTACTTCTCAAAGCTGTCATCTTGGACATACTATGACTACTTAATTTGTCTGGATGAAGTTATGGTGAGAGAAGTACATTGCGCTGCATTTTGCTGTATTTCTTTTGCCTTCTTAATGATCTTTTGCATCCTATTATAGGAAAAGCACTATGGCCTATTGATTCAAATAGGCCATGTCTTACTGGAAAAGCAGGACTTACTTGAAGAGGAAAAAAGCAACAGATGCATTTGCAAGAATTTTTAATCGTAGATCAGGAGTGCAATATAAAGGTGCATGCTTTATGTTGTTGAATCCAGCGTGACACTTGGAGAGCTGTTGTTGTTAAGGTACAGAAGCACTCTGCTGTGATCTTTTTCATTCACTTTTTTGGACTTTGCACTGTCAATGTGGGCTCTGACTGGCTGAACTTGATCCAAATACTCAGGAGTTTGTAAGGCTGTGTGTGTGTGTGTTTGGGTTTGCTTGCCCATTGAACCAAATCATTCATTAAGCAGCCGGGCTGCAAATCCTTTGAGAATTTCACCGCTTATTATTTTTATACTGAGATTTTTGTGTTTATGTGTAGCTATGTAGTATATTAATGCTGGCATTATTCCTTTATTAAATTGATTTTGTATAGAAACTGGTTTACTGTTGAAGAGTTTTTGTCTGAGTATCCTTTAACTCTTCCGTGGGAAGCAGAATATGTTTCTTACCTTGCTGCTTATAGGTTTAGCCGTCTGAGTTAAAGGATAACAGTGGGAAGCAGAATATATCTCTTACCTTGCTGCTTATAGGTTTAGCCTCAAAGTGGGAATTGCAAAGTCCTTCCCTGACAATTCAAACCTTGGCTTTTACTTAGCGTGTCTTTCCATGGATCATAAGGCATTTCTCAGAAAATGCTGATGTCGCACTTTCCACTTCTTAAAAAGTAGCAATTAGACGTTTTTTGACAGAGCAGACAACCTGTGACTGAAGCACCCCTGAAGAGCTGCAGTGAAAATGCTTTTGTTTCTGCAGTCTGGGAGCAGGTAGGAAGATCTCCCAGACCTCGTCGTTTGAGTATGTGCCAGATGACTGAGACGGTTGTAACATCTTTCTGAATTCTATCCCTGCAGCAATGCTGTCGTGCTGAGAGCGTGGTATTTCCATGGCTGATTCCTGTGCTAAACCAGACATTTTAGTCTGTGTAGGAGCGGGTGCCTGAATGTACTCTCATTACCTTTAGCAGGTAAACAGTCTAGTGAGGAGCACTACGTAAATAGGAAAATTGCTTGAAAAACTGCTTCACACCAAATGCCTCTCTTCTCCACAGGTACCTTTGTACACGCTTGACCGCCACCCTGCTTGTGATCTCTCCTTTTGGTTATTAGGAGAGTTGTTCTTGTGCTTGTCAAGACAGCTTAAGTGTTACTTGCATCAAACCCTTCCTGGGCATAGCACTCTGCAGTTGCTGTCGGGTGCCCCTGTGAACACACTCTTACAGGGCATTGCCTGTTTCTTTACTCCTATAAATCTCTTGGCATCTGGCGGTGGTGTGAATGCCCGAGGCACCTGCCTGCCTCCTCCTCATGGGCAGTTGCCACCATTCCCGCCCCTCACCAGCTTCAGGGCTTCCTTCTTCTCTCCCATGTGTTCCTGTCAAGAGCGTCACTAACCTCCCCTTCTGTGTGGTACCTGAAGAGCTGGCAAGAAGCACAGAGAAAGCAGCCAGGCCTGGATTAAACCAGTGGAATTCAGGATTTAATTTTTTTGTTTCTTATTGCCCTGCTAGACGGTGTTGGGCAAGTCCCTTGGGTGCCTGCGCTGTCCTTCTTCCCATCCGTCAAGGAGGTCTAGCGCCACTGACTAGCCTTGTAAAGGGCTTCAGGTCTATGGATAAAAGCTGAGCAGCGGGAAGCGTTTGTCACTAGATCCTTTGAATTGACTGCTTTGCCAGAGTCCTGCTCTGCAGCCCATTCTGCTGAGCTGGCCCAAAGCTCTGCTGTAGAACATGGTGGGCACGGGGTGTGTGAAGAGCAGAGGGGTCTTTCTCCTGCAGGTAGGCATCACTCGATCTCGGTCACTGGTGAACATGCGAAATGCTGTGACCTTCCCAGATTCTGCTCTTTTTGTGTTTGCGTGCAGGATGGGAAGGTGGTCCTCTCAAGCCCTGCTCTTGGAAACCAGAGCGTGCTGCTTCCCAGCAAATCCCAGTGGAGGGGTAAGCGAGGAGGCAGGAAGAGCGAGAGGGGACGGGATGGGAGGGAGGGAGCTGCTCCCGCTAGAGCAGTCCTAACAAAAACAGTCAGATCACGCTGTTTGATTCTGCATTGTGTTTGTCCTGAAGTGTGTACAGCATGTGTGCGTGAGGAAAGGAGCAGATGGCTTCTGAGTGGAGATGAATTACGAAAGGCAAACTGCGGGAAGTGGCTTCTGAAAGGGATTTGAGGGAGAGGAGGAGAAAACCCTTTCTTTTAAAAATTCAGTAAACATTATAAAAACTAACAGCAGTTGTTACAGCAGCAGAGTTTTATTTTATGTAGCAATGCTTCAGAGAAGAAACTTTAGAAGTTCAGGTTTTGCTGTTTGCTTGTAATCATACTCATTTATATACATTCTCTGTTTCAATTTTGTCTGCTTATTTCTTTGGTGTCTCAAGACTGGAAACTTAAAGTTAATTATTATGATCTGTAGCTGTTACATTAACCTGACTTCTTAAACCACCTCTCTGATATTAACACAGTCTCTGTCTAGCTTTCACTAGCAGTTCACTTGAACAACCTGAGAGTTATTCTTTGAAAAATATGATTTTTTTAAAGAAATGCTGGTGCTGTTTAATTATGTGATGCCCAAATATGTTTTGGTGGTGGTGTTTAGCAGGTCTGTTGATGTATCTGGTGTATGTTAATGGGCAACAGCTTTCTGTTAAGGGAGCCCTGGATCTGAGCTCGTTATCTTCAATTATTTATTTTTTTTTCTTCCCTGGCAAAAGCATGCTTGCTTGTTTGCACAAGAAGCGTGTGTCAGCCATGATCCCACAGTGAGTTGTAGGTGCATACGAATATCTGTGTCACTACAGAGTGCCTCTGAAATCATCACAGCTCCACAAAGACATGGGTCAACGTCCTACTCATACGTTGCAGTGATTTTCATCATCCAGTGGCTATACTGTTTCTTTAAAGTGATGCTGTCGGGTTCCTGCAAGCTGATTTTTAAAGTTCTTTGGTTTTTAAAGGTAATTTCTCTAAATGAGACACCCCAGAAGTACAGGGGGTTTTCTCCTGTAGAATGTTTTGCCTCAGGCATTGATGCATAGTGAGTGACTTTGTTGGTTTGCTTTTTCAGACAGGTATGTTTCTTTACCTGGTGAAATACTTAAAGTAGGTTGGGGTTGTTCTCGCCTTTTTTTGTTTTGTTTAGGGTTTTTTTGAGAGATGAACAAAGATTAACAATTCTGCCAGGGAGGCATGCTGTGGTGTGGTACCCTTAAAGTACTTCAGAGTTTGTAAAACTCTGTCTAGCTTCCGAGTTGCTGATTTCCCTTTAAACCTTGCTCCCCAGCGGTTTAAAGGTTTAACTTCTGAGAAGTTACATATAGGCTTAGATTTGCACCTGTGAACTGAGGTAATTCTGCTTTGCCTTTATGCCATTTCTGAAGAATTCTTGATGGGGATAGGGGGAAGTTATTCTTTAGCAATCGTTCCTTCATGCTTTGTTGAAATTTGTACTCTTAAGAGTACAGCCTTCTGAGTCAATAGTCCTCACACCTAGGAACAAAATCCACCTTTGGGATCCATTCAGCTTCTCTTGGTCCCAGAGGTGATGGTTTCTCATCTGCTACTAAACATGTTTCTCTTTTGTAGCAGACATTGCTCCTGGTTTAGGAAGTTGCTTATGGAGATTTTTCATGACAGCCACGAGTCAAAGCACACTTTTACTACTGAGCAAGCCCAAATGTGCGTTCTGTGAGGTCAGTGGCTTAAATTCAGAATTTCATTTTCTAGGAGTCGAGAACTGAATTTTGATATCTTCAAAGACAAGGGGAAGAATGGGATCACCTATTTGTGGAGGTTTAAGTTTATTTACAACCCAATTCCCTCTTCTTGGAAATAAGCACTGCTTTAATGTTGATGCAAATGAGTAAAAGTGGCCCAACAATTTTTTCATATGCTTGAATGTAGACTGCATCTGATTCCTTGTGGACCTGACTACAGGTGGCTGTGTGGGTCTGGGAGAGGATTGTCCTCATGTCTGCAGCATTTGGCTTCACCCCTGTGCTAAGTGCTGTGTGCTCCCGCTATGTCCCTTAAGGATGCAGCATCCATGGTGTTCCTGGAGGCAAGAGGCTGGGACCAGGTCACTAAATAGAGTTCATTTAGTTACCTATATTGTATTTAATATCTCAATGAACCCGTGGGGGTTTTGGATGAATTTTTGGCTCCATTTTTATTTTTAAAGTACACCCTAAATTGGTTTAGGTGTGAAAAATTACTTGCTGCTTATAAGTAGACATTTGCAGTTGTTACCTGCTTCACTCATGCGCTTCCAATATGAGATGAAACCTTTGAGATCTACAACATCTTTTGCCTCTGCTTTCACCTTCAAGCCTGTTCTTCAAGGAAAAAAGAAAAAAAAAAAGTGTGTATGTTCTGTTCCGTGTTTAATAGCTCTTTAGCACATTGTTTGTGCCAAATGCTTTTCCTTTAGATATGTGTAACGTTGGAGAGTATATCATCCAGCCTATGGAGCATAGGACCAAGAGTTGTCTTTTGGTTGTGATTCTGTTCTGTTTTTGTAACTCCTCCATATCACATTCTTATTCAGACAAACACAGAGATCTTGTCAATAGGGAGGAAAGTATCAGAACCATGTGTTTCTTACTGTTCTTTCAATTCATTCATTCTTCTGATTGCAGGTTTAACTTTTATTGCAGAGGTCATATTCTAGGTTTATACATTACTAGCAACTGTCTTCATCAAGGATTGTCTGTGCAAGATATCCATAGCTTTAACAGACATTTTGATCTTTTCACACAGGAAACAGGTTTATGTGGTGTGTCAGCTAATTTCAGGCATCGTTACTATATTCATTTTTGTAACAGTACTGTGTTTACCCTTCATCCCAAAGTTCTTGGACAAGCTTTGGTATGCCCAGGAAGCGAGGCAACAGTATATAAAGACATAATAAATACCATCACCCATACATACACAATTTATCCAAGAGATTGTCTGCTGCTCCAGGATGCACGAAATTTATTTCCTAACCTAGAGGTTAAGAGTGCCAGTAGTAGTTTGGAGTGAAGGTGCATGTGATGCCTTCCTGCGAGCCAGGATCATCCCATTGCTGTGTAAGGCAGTATTTCCCAGCACCCTTGATGTTGACATGGACTGGGAGCCCCTCCTGGGAGTCCCTGCCGTCCTCTGACACCGGCATCCAGCTGTGCGTGTGCCACTCAACATCTTCCAGCTCTGCCTCTCCAGCTCATGTGCGGGCAGTCACCGCTGCAGCTACTTCATGCTTCAGTTCCTTTGTCTACACAGTTGTATCAGGAGGATTGTTCTTGTTAGCTGATACGTGTTACGGGCTTGAGATTCACAGACGAAGATGCAAAGAGCAGTGGGTGATGTTGGTAGATAGGAAACTTGCAGAGCAGATGAGGTGGAAGAAATCCTTGAGATGCTATTCTTTGTTCAGGTGCACTTTTTAATCTATAGTCTTGCAGTTACAGCAGTGAACTAGTAGATGTTGAGGACTGAGTCATGAATGCTGCACAGCCGTGATGGTAGATCAAAAGAGAGGTGACCTCAACCAGCAAGGGCAGGCTCGGAGCCATTTCGGCAACAGATGTAGTAGGCTTGAGTGTACAGGAAACTGAGAACCTGGAATAGATATTAGAAACACCCCAGCGCGCCTGAGATCATGGCTTCTGAGGAGGCTGGTTAGTTGGCTGTAATTCCTACAAGCGTGGTTAAAGCAGACCTGATTCATGAGGCTGGTGAAGAAATGAGCACAGAAAGGAGAGGTGGTGTGAGGTAGAGCAGTACGCTGATAGTCAGGCGTGGACTCTTTTTGTTAGTCATGGAAATCTTTTGCAAGAAAGTAGTTGATCTTTCTTCTGGTAGTGGAGCTTTGTATTAGCCATTTAATTAATTGATTCACTTCTGTAGAGCTGTCAAAATTGGACATTAAAAGCTTTCCCATATTATACTGCAAATCTGTGCGGAGGCAGGTTATTCTTTGAACAAGAATTTTCTGAGCCAATATACTATCCTTTCTTCTGTACTTTGTCTGTACTAGAAAAACAATAAATGAGTTTGAAGAATGGCATCCCATGCTGTCCCTTCTCATTTTCATGCTATTTCAGGACAGCTTTCCAGCCAGGACCAGGACTCATTTCAGAGGTGGGTATCAAGTTTGATCTGTTTTGAAGCATCTCCCATGCCAGATATGTGCTTCCCTACGTGAAAGATGTTAACCTCTAGTTAACAGAGAAAAAGATGCTTCCTAGAAACAAGAGGCAGATCTCTGCCTATCCTCTAGTGTTTGAGCAGTGGTTATATAGAACAGAAAGTTGTAGTTCCCATAGTTCAGTACTGCCTTTCCAGGGCAGATACAAGCAGGCACGTCTGTAAGTCCTGTGAGGCTCTACAGGAATAGCTGTGTCCTGTCAGCTCTGTAGTGTATGTTGATGCCAGGTTTTACCACATAGCCCATGGAAGTGACTAGCCTTACAATACTTCTTTTTTTTAGCTTTTCTTTCCTCTTCCTGTAATATGTTTTAAATCCCACAACCACATGTTGATAAGAATTACGGATTGGCATCAAATTCCTAAGTATGAGATTATTCTTTTCCTAGGATTTTGAGAGAGAAGCCTTAAAAAAAAAAAAAAAAAAAGGTTTAAAAGTCATAGGGGCTCCTTCTGGGTTTTTTGAATACCCACTGATCAGTTGATTTTTATTTTTTCCTTTACAGTGGTCATGGAACAGCCTTTTAACACACATGGGTAGCTTTTCCGGAATGGAAAGTTTCAGAACAGGAAATGTTTTAGTCAGCTCTGACTGGACGCACAAACCCCATGTCAGTTATAACATTTTCTCTGGCAATCATCTGCCTGTCTATTTCTAGTAACTATGCCCAGGCAGCGGCTGCCAGAGGAGGTGGTTTCTGGATTCTTCAGTTTGAAACATCACCGTACATTTCCCTCGGTAAATGGCTTATGTGACACTTTTTGGCTTCAGTTTTTATGCATAACAACAGTGAAAACATTTGATTGATCCCAGAGAATAGGAAAGAGTTGTTTGTTGGGTTTGGGTTTTTTCTGCGCAGTCCTCTTTAGTTATGTTTGCTGTAATGCAGATGGCTGAAAGCGCATTATTTGGGCAAAGATAGCAGGGCAGGCTCATATGCTACCAAGTGAAACATTCACTAATTTTTGTGCCTTAATTTCTCTCAGCTGGTTAATGTAACAGCAGTTAAACAGCTTCATTCTGCATGAAATGCTGCAGTGTGACTTCCCCTCTGGCTGCCGACAAGCATCAGGTACTCCAGAGACACTGGAGTAACTAAAACATCCGTGGGCAGAAATGTGGCGGTTACCCCTAAATAGGATGTTTCTGTTTTCAGACACCAAGGTTGGGACATTTGGGAAAAGGGAAGCACAGCTACTGCGTACCTGTAAACTTTAAACCATAGCTATTTTAAGGGAAGCACTAGGGTACATTTGGAAATCAGAGCCACTGGGTACTGCCAGTGTTAATTTGCACTTAAATTAATATAAGATACCCTCTCCCCTTACAGTTGGGAATAGAACTGAACTGTCTTTTGTGATTAATACAAAAACCTTGACTATTTGACTTGTATTGCTTCAAATTGCCAAGTAAAAAGTCTGTATCATCATACAGTGAAGAAGTTCATTTGGTAGAGGGAGTTGGAGTTGCATGTTGGAGTACAGATTAAAATTAAAAGAAAACCAACCCAACCAGCTATTTTGTATGTATTTTTTTAATATGCAGAGCAAAACATAGCTATCTAAAATATATATTCATGTATTTCTAGGCACTGGGTAACAAAGGGCTGATTATCCTGGCTTCTAACTGAAGTTAGTAGCATAAAAGCAGCACCTCCCACCCCAAACCCTTTCCCATTAGTCTGGCTGAGAATGGCTTGTTTTATTTTAATGACTCCTTTGCAGTTTGTGACGTAGAAGGCCTGCAGGGATGACCGCATCTGATTTGTAATGACCTGTGTTACAGGGGTGAGTAGATGCAACGTACATTGAACCCATAACTCATGGCATGTGGAAGAGGCACTTTAACCTCCAGCCTTGACTTGAAGATGAAGGGTAAATCTTCTGTTTTACTCAGTAGTTTGTTTCCATGCCAACCACCACCACTGTTTACAGAAACCACACCCCACTTGCTTTTTTTTTTTTTTTTTTTTAAGTTTTTAATTCTGAGTTTTTCTGGCTAAAGCTCCCAGCTGCTGGTTGTTGGTGACTCTTTCTCCATTAATTGCAACAGGCTCTTAATTGTGCTTTTCGACCTATCAGTGTGTTACAAACCAGTGAGGTCATCCTCTTTTTAGATAAAATTACAGATAAAATTCTTGAATATCTGCCAGTAGGGTGTTTCCTGTAGCCTTGAAAATGTTTGGGGTGAGCAAGGGATGGAAAGAGATACCTTTCAGCCCCTTCTCCTTCTATTTGAAAGGAAAGATTGGGACACTGGAGGCTTGAATGTCTTAATTACAAGGCAAGCTGTGCTGCTTTTGCTTTTAGGCTTTTATTGTTGTTGCAGTTGTTGTCCCCTCTCGGTTCTCCAGCACCTACCTTGGCAGTGCTGGACTTCAGAGGGAAAACTGATCTTTCCTTGCTGTACTGCAGTGGTGAATGGTGTCAATCTTCTCCTTAAACCCCATTCAGTGGTTCATCTCCAGTTGTCACTTCACTGCAACTTCCTAAATCCTTTACTGTACTCCTGTGTTATAGGTTGAAGCCTATATAACTCGCAGTTACAGCCTGTGTCGCTTTAATTTGGCGACAGTAAAACAGAGTTTGTGTACAGGGTTTCTTTCCCCCAAATCAATTTCAGATGCTCAGTGTCTGTGAAGTGGCTGTAAGCCTGATCGTTTTTACCTCCCTGTTAAGGTTTGTGTCACCTGTAAATGTAACTGGCAGCAACTTTCCTATGGTATTTTGGTTTGTGTTTGTTTTTTTTTTAATTAATTTCCAGATGATTATTGAAAATATTTACTAATAACTGCCTTAGCACTGATCTTGTGGAAAAGCAGTAACATCTTAATTTGATTCCCTGTCGACAAGGCCAAGTTCAGATCTACCAGGAGTCGGGTCTTCAACATTCAACATGTTTTCTATCAGTATCACTTCTTCCATTTTTAGGTGGAAAAATTTGGGAAAAAATAAAAGGGAACACTCCACCATATCGGACATAATAAAGGTGGGAGTTTTGGTGAGCTAAAACAGACTACTAGGGAAATGTTAATAGGAGACGATGGGCTGACAAAAAAAAAAAAAACAACACCACAGAAGGGGCCAGCGTGTCTGCAGCGAGACAGTGCTTTCCCCCAGTTGCATCCTGAGCTCAGCTGGTCTGAGGGACGTTTCTTCCGCAAGAGTTAGTGAGGAGAATTTCAGGAGTAGGTAATGCACCCAGGTATTAGGGCCTTTTACATGGTTTGTTCTGTGTGTTTTGGAGCCTGAATAAATAATGCTGTTTTGAAAGATGCTTTCTAATGGTTACTAGAATGAACTGACTGAAGTATAGGAGCTTGCAGTTTCCATGGGAAACTGGGCCTTTCCCATGAATGTGGCGAGGGAGGAGGAGAGACAACCTGCATGGCTGGGTTGCATTGTCCCTCTCAGAGCTTTGGTTCCTGCTGTATCGTGCCCATGCCACGTTGTTTTCTCCTATTTTTTTTCCCTTATCATCTATAAACCTCTGTTTCCTTTTGAATGTAGATACAGCAGAGAGCACTGCTGTTGCTTCTGGGGTTTATGAGTATTTTGAACTCACCCCAGTCCACACAGGCTCACGCTGAGTAGGACTGGTGGCAGCTGCTTATCTCCTGACCGCGTTCCAGTTTTAGCTTCTGCCTGTCCCTGCTGCTCTGCCTCCAAACTGCCAGGAATCCTCCCGCTGCCCCCAGGAGAGATCAGGAATATGTACTGAAAGTGCTAGACATCATCTCCAGATCCAAATATTTGCTTTCAGGAGTTCTGATATCCGAGTCTTAATGTTTTAGCAACTTACTTGGTTTCAGTCTAACCTTTGGGACACAAGCGCACCTGTAAAGTGGCTCGTGGGCTAGCGAGAGCCCTGCAGTTCCTGAAAGACTTCTCTTCGACCTCTCCCTACCTCTGGTGCTACAGCTACTCATTTGAAGGAACCACTTTAAAAAAGTGCCATTCCCCAGTACCTCATCCAGCAAAACCCAGATGTGTGTCCTCCAGCCTCCTCTGAAATGCAGTCTCACTATTTATCCTCTTCCAGCAAATCTCTGCCGCAGTCTCTCTGCTCACACATCTGTCACCAGCAATTCGGCCACAGGCTCTGGTGCCCCCCCACCGTCTGTCCCAAGGATGATGTGGGGGTAACCAACTGGAACACAATTGGTAGATCGTTGAAGTCCTTCTTTAAAACTGGCTTCTCTCTGGCTATGTAGATCGTTGAAGTTCTTTAAAACTGGCTTCTCTCTGGCTACCTGCAGTCAACCGAGCTGAGGCACACACAAGTCACGGTGTGAAGGCGGGCAGACAAGATCGACCCATTTTTATTTGGTCTCTGCCATTTTTCAGTTCAGTCATTATGAGAAATAACTGCAAAGTCTGAGGTTCTGGTTTACAACCAGAATTTTTTGGAGTGTTTAATGCACAGCCCTGACCCCTGTGTCTGTTGCATCCTTTCTGATGAATTCTTCTTGTACAATATTTAGGTGGATTATAGCTGTTGCAAGCTTTGAATCTGATCTTTTTTTTTTTTCTTTTTCGCAGCATTTCTGAGGAAGCTGTTACAGTTCCTCTTCAAACAAAGTTCTGCTTTTCACTTTTTTTCTTAGATTCCTCAAATGTTTGTGAAAGTGTCTTAACTAGTTCCTGCATGTGCAGTTTTGTTGGGGAGAACTTGTGTGCAATCCACTGTTCTGAACTCGGCTATATTTTCGGAGGCCAAAAAGCAGAACAAAAAGCTAAAACTGTAGATGTGAGAGAAAATAAAACCATTTAGGAAGCTTAATATGCCTCTTAGTTGCTGGGCCTTTTCACTTCATGTTCAATCACCCAATTTTCCCTAGTCTGAAGTGTTTTTTGTGGATTTGGTTTGTTGTTATTTCTTTTTCCTTCAATCAATCTTTTAATGCTTTTTGGAAAAAATTCTGCAGGCCGTGTTGTTACACATCACTTGTGTTTTCTAGGTGCATTAGTGACAATGACAGTAGTTGGGTAAGCACCACTGTATTGCTTTGCAGCATTGTGAATTTACTGTGGCAGTGACGAGTATTTGAATTGGGCACAGGCAGCAACCAAAACACAGCTCCTACCCACAGGTACTGCGCTCTTTCTGCCTGGGAAGCATGGGATGTTGTGTGATGTTTGTTAACGCTTGGTAGAGAGTTTGGATACTGGTGCTAGTTTCATTCAAAATAGATACAAGATCCTCACTTCTTTTTTTCTGCTGTGGAATTTGCATAGGCTTAGGGAAACATCTGCTGGATCAAAGTCTGTTAGGTCCTTCAGTGTGTTCCTGCTTGCTGAAACTCCCTCCAGCCTTGTTTGGTTGGGAAAAGGCTGGTGTAGCATTGGATCTGCGCACCCTGCAGCATTTCACAAACCAGAGAGGAGCAGTGCAGCGCTTGCACAAGCACGATCGTGTGAATTTACAGACAGGAAACACGGTTTGGTATTTGACACCTCCTTATCCTGCCTGTCCCCTGTTATGCTTCTGCCATCCAAATTGGTTCTTCTTCCTCTCCACCCTCCTTTGGGGTTGGATCTGGGAAGTGTCCATCAGCTGTTCCTTGGTGGTACCGACTGAGATGGTCACACACATGGTGCTTGGGCACGCAGAAACTTGGGAGAGAATATAACGAGCAAAAAATGTGAGATAAACTGTCCCTTGATCATGTCTGTTCTTTCCTAACCTGTGGCCAGGGAGGACCATAAGTGCTCATCCCACTGAGGGATATGTATCTGCCGCTTGAGACGCACTGCAGAGAAATGAATCTCTTTGCTTTCGTTATTTTACTGATCAGGGGACAACTAATCTTTTTGTACTGCAGGTTTCCGTTCAGAATAGTTGGGGGGGGTTCACCCAGACATCAAAGAAGTTCTGATTGGCAGCTTGGAAATTTGCGTAAGGTCTGAAAGGAGGATTCATAGGAGACGAGCAGATGGCGTACTAGAGAATTTCCCCAGGAGGCTGCAGTTATTTAAAAATGGGAGAAACTAAATAGACTGTACAGAATTTGACTGTAAAATTAACTGGCCAGCCAGTAGCTAAATACTTAACCAAAATGATTCAGCTTGGCCCCTAGCATAAGCATGTAATGAAGTGGTGTGTCTGCGAGCTGACGCTGCACACGTTGTTTCAAGTTTCACCTAATAAGCGTGCATGAATGAAAGGCGGTTTTGCTATGCACAGTTCTTACTGTGGCGAGGCCTCTCCTGCATCTTTGCCTTTCACAGTGGCAACACGATTGTTCAGGCGTGCAGGAGAATGCTACAAAATGCTGTTCATTTTAACTGGAATATAAAGCTGCTCAGCAGAACTTTAAGTTTTTAAACTGTTCTTTTTAGCCTCAGAAACATAAGAATTAACATATTGGTTCAATTCCAATATTGTATTAAATAATCAAATATTTAATATTTGAGGAAAAAACCAAATTGCTTTATTTTGGGGATGCAATGCTCAAGAGTATGTTAACCCTAAGTAGCCAAATATCACATCACTTAAAAAAAATATCTGTGAACTCGTGTCACTGTGGTGTTGTTTGCCACGTGGCTTTAGACTTTCAGTATCCATATTTCTAATGTGTTGTTTGTTTTGGTTTTTTTTCCTGGAGCTGTGATACATAGAAATTGTGGGATTTGTGTATGGGTGGGTGTTTTTAAATGGGCAATCAGATTTTTAGTGCAAATTTCAAATGCCAAGGTTTTAAAAAACACAAACTTTGTGTGCCATGTTAAATGAAAGGATGGATTCGTAAACCAATTGAGTTCATTAGTCTTTAAAAAAGTTAGGAAAACACCTTATTTCTTTATTTAAATCCCTATGAAGGACCCTTTTTAGAAGGCAGATGTGTTTGAAATTGAATACCCAAGGGAGAGAACTGCCTGAAATAATAAACAGCATTTAATTACTCTCATGCTCATCTGTTTGTGTTCTGGTTTGCTTCTCCCAGAAACTTATTCATAACACCTGGTGTCATGGGAGTAGTCCCGTGGGCCAGGTGTAGGCATAGTTCTGCTGAGAGGCCACTGGTGTAAGGCTGGTGCAGAATGTAATTAAACCAGGTATCTCTTCCAGCTTGCTGTGTTTGCATAATTCTGTGTAACAGTAGCAATACACCCACTGAATTTAGAAAGCAACCTTCATAACCTTTGACCTAACCTCCTGAAGTACTAAGAGGAGAGGGTAAATAGCCAAAGGGCTATGTGAAATTCTTAACTGAACCTAAATACACACTTCCCTGTATACAAAGCCGTACAAATGTGTGTCGATGGCAGATTTCCTCCTTCCCTCCAGCAACTCGTTTCCATTATCCCCAGAGTTAGAGCCTGGGGGGGGGGGAATATCTCAGAATTCAACCCCAGCTTCCAGATATTAAAGAAGACATCTGGAGAGAGTATTCATGACTGGGCAGTTGCCCAGGTTAAGCTAAGGCAGAAATGTTGTTTGCGAAGTGCCTGTTCCCGTATGAACCAAAACCGGGCACTGCTCCGAGGGTGTGCGAGAGTCTGCAAGGCTGACGTGGAGAGGGAAGAGTGTTCTGTTGTTTAACCAAAGCTCACCTGCAATGAAGATACTGAGAGAGAGTTTTGAACCCTGCCGTTGACAGAGCTAATCTTGCAGTTTACTATTTACTATTTGCTGGGGTTTCTGAAATTAAGTCAGTTGTATAGAAATGAATATAGCATACCCTGTTTCACAAGTATTAAGTGTGTTGCACTCCAAATGATTAGTTTCAGATGTTTAATCTGCTACTGCTTGTTTATAGTGTAGAATAGTAGAGTTTGTAGTGCAGAGTATGCCATACGATGATGTTTCCTCTAACAGGGTGTAGTCCTTTTGGCTTCCTTTGCAGAAACAGGAGATCTCTCTATAAAGTCGTCCTCCCGTGCATCTCATGTTCAGCCCCACTGCCTACCTTGTAGTTCGTAGCATACAAGGCTGGGTTTACGCAGAGCCCCTGCCTTCTCACTTTGAACAGCCCTGCTGATTCTCTGGAAGCGTCTTGGTTCCCATTTTTAAAATCATGATGGAGGAGCTGGAGGAAGACGTCAAGGCCGTGGTTCTTAAATGTTAAGAACCTTCACCTCCTTGAGGTTTATCCATAGGATATTGATATGTGAAGTATTTCCATAGCCTTTTTTATGGATCTAATAATGTTAGTGTGGATTTGATTTTTCTATCAAACTTCTCCTTTTTTAAAAGGAATATTTGGTCTGCAGGGAGGGAGAAAGAGCAAGTTATGCGGAGTGCTCAGGGTAAGGCACCAGCCACGGTGGATGAGACAAAAGGTCCATCCAGCTCAGAATGTTGTCCTTGACCATGAGTGAGAGAGAGAACGAGAGAAACAAAGTATGTACAGAGTGGTCCTGGTCGGAAGATTTGTACCATGTAATTTTGTGGTGAAACCGAATTCTGCATGGGGTTGCGGTCATCTGAAAACCTCAGTTTAAAAGCAGATATGGCAGGAAACTGATGAAGGTAAAAAGAGGGAGTTGGTCTGAAAAAAAAGTGCAGTTGAGGAGAGGATTTCCCTTCCCTTCAGCCTTGTGGTGTGTACAGCATTCCCAGGGTCACAGGGTGTCCCAGGGAAAGCATGAAAATAACTGCAACTCTTTGGATAATGTCATCTGGAGAGTCCTAAGGTTAGCTTTGATCCTTGCAGGAGGATCACCCTTAGCAGAGGTGAAAGAGGAGTCCTTGGAAAGTAACAAGCAGTCAGGACTGAGCACTAAGTGACTCTAATGTGTTGAATATCCATCCCTTTCTCCTTGGTCCCTCTCAGTTGTCCTCACCTTTTATCTCTCATTTTCTTCCAGAGTCACCTGAGGTGGGAACAGAAAGCAGAGACTGTCTCTGAGTTTTGATGTGACCTGGGAAATCCGACCTCAGAGAAGTGCAGAGAGTTATGTTATGCTCAAACTGAAAAGCCACAGTTCAGGCTTTAGGAAGCTGCACGCATTCTCTCACTGTAAATTATACATTAAAGCCGTGTTTCCTTTATAGGAAACTAACGGCTTGTGAGAGCCTTGTCAGTTGTGTTTGGACGGCAATGTCATTTAGATTGCAGCAGGTAACTGATAAAGAGATGCCAAATAATTTGTTGTGTATCTAACAACGAAATCAAAGTAAAACAATTCTGAGAAATAGAACAGACTCCACGAGTTGGGTGTATTGACATTTGCCTGTTGCAGTAATTGCACCTGCAAATAAAGTACTTGCAAATTAGTCCTGTGTTTGTTCACTCTTTGGAAGACTATCTGAAAGTGATTTTTGTAGTTAGCTTGCAAAGTTGTACTGACATAGTGGAATTTATTGCTCAGGAGAAGAAGCAAGAATCATGTGAATTTATCCCCCATATTCTTCCACCCACTAAGTTCTCCTAAGCAATCTCTTTTCTCTGTAAACAGTCAACTGAACTTGCCAGCTACAGCAAGCATTTTTTTTTCCACCTTCTTTGTGCCGTATTATTTTCTGGTCTGTCACATCCATTCTCTGTCTTCTGTGTTCATCTTTATAGAGCTTCTTTTGCATCACAGCCCTCAGGAATAAGAAAAATTAATTACTAAGCAACTGAATTTACTAGTATTGTGTAGTCCAGAGATATGGCTCTGCACTCATGCTTTCTTTGACTTCTAGTTGCATGGCTTTTTAAATTTAAAAAAAAAAAAAAAAAAAGAAAATCACCATATCTATTGGTTTGACTAATGAGTAGAGGAAAGAAAACAGATCTGGGAGGTGCATCCTCCTTGCTCTTTGGACACTGTGAGAATTTTTATGCCTCATAGCACAAAAATTGCAAGGGATTGCTTTTGGGAAGGGGGAGAGGTGGACATCAGCTGCTGCAAGGAATGGAGCTTGTTCATAGGAGCTCTCATGCATTATTCATCACAAGCTCTTTTCACTGGGATCAGCTGGAGGAAGTAGTTAGTCTAGTTTGAGCTACACTAGTATTATATTTAGGGGGCTTAAACAAGCCTAGGCAAGTACAGCACCAACTCTTTCTCTTCATCTGCAGGCAAATGTAGGGCAGTCAGCAGCTCTGCTTACACAGCTCCGTCTCTTTAGGCTGGATAACAGGAGTCATGCAACCAGGGGAAGCTACATTGAGGATACATG
>NW_009649187.1:4461191-4470859 GCF_000708025.1 Charadrius vociferus
TGTCTTGGCTTACAGTTCATTGTAGGGATGCTATTAAGCCCTGCGAAATAAATATGTATGTTAGGGCAGCCTGTCAGGAGAGGCTGCTGTAGGGGCTCCTCGTTAGAGTACTACACGAACGATCCCTTTCGGTCTGATACTTTGTTCAGTTCTAATTGTGAAGCTGCCTTTTTTTTATAATTATTTTTTTTAAGCACCTTTCCTTCATTCACGCTAACATCCTTCTGAAGGTGCTGGGGATTAAAAGCAGAGAGAGAACTTGCTGGCTTTTGGAAAATAGTGTGGTTGTTTTTATTTAAACTGGCTTTTTAATTGTATTGGTATTAGCACTTCTATTTGGGGGGAGGTAACCATAAGAGATCTTTTAAAACACAGCTGGGTGTGATAAGCTTTAAGCTCCAATTGTGTCCTTTCAGAGTGCGTGCATTTGAATGGCTGCAGTATTTACTAATTTTGTTTTAATTTTCTGAATAAAGATGCTTGTAAATTGGGGCTTGTCCTCTCAAAAGCTTGTCTGTATTTTGAATGTTATCAATGGTTCTAAAAGAAATCTATATTCCTTCTCTGCAGAAGCTTTGTATATTTTGATCATGAGGGCTCGAGAAACACTATTCGTTCAGTTTGAGACAAAGAAGTGGATTTTGCAAAACCTTATGGAACAATAACAAAAGGGTCTTTGTTCTGTTCTGTGAGCATTATTTGCTCTGTACCCTGTGGGGTTGTGCGTGTGTGAGGAAGGGAGGAATACAAACCCGGAATCTCATTCGGCAAGAATGTCCAAATGTGATTTGCTTTGTGTGGCTGAAGTATGTGTGCTGCTTCTGGCTGTGAACTGCACTGCTGCCTGTGGGTCCTGCCTGCCTTCCCTGCTTGGGGGGGTCTGTCCGTTTTGGGGGGATTCCATGTCTTTACCTATTTATTTAGGTGGGCTGCTAAAACCCCCAAACTTGAAAGTGCAAAAATCAAGAGTCCCTGCCAGACAACTAGGATGAAACGGTGCTTTGCTGGACAGACAAACTGTTTTCTTTTAAAAACGGTAGCTTTAAGTCCAATCCAGGGTTTAGTAAATAAGCGTTACTGGTGGAAGCAGAAATTGTCAGCTTTATGTGAAATCCCCCAGGAGGAGATTAATGATCACGTGCTCTTGGTGAAGCTTAAATGTACACTGCCTGCCACTGTGTTGCCTTCCAAAATGACTTGATCACCTAAATAGAATTTGCATGTACACAAGAATACAATATTTAGTGACATTTCTTTTTCCCTTTTGTTAACAATTGGGAGTGACAATATTTTGTCGAGTATGCTATCAGCCTGTGGCTTTGAGGGTGGGGGTAGCAAGGGACACATCAGTACTTTGGGGAGTCCTAAATAACTTGAAATATTGACTTTTTAAAAACTCAAAGCTCCTTTTGACATCATCTGTTAAAGTTCTTGAAATTTATATGCTTTACATACAGCAAGAGTTGATCTACTACTTGAATTTTGCAGATGCTTCAATATTTGTTGTGAGATAGAGAGGTGACAGTCTAATACTCTTTTACAACAGATTGTATGACCTTTCAGTGCATAAGATCCTTGTTTCATGGAAGCTCGCTAGCAGGATTCTTTATCTGATTTTATTAGACTTGTGAGGTCCCATGTATTCAGTTACTTGATTGAAGTCAGTGGAATTAAGAGATGGATTTAGGATTATGCGATTTAAACTGCAAGATTTTTATTTATTTTTTTTTAACATTAAAGTGTATCTTACTGCTTCACTACTCAGTTACATCTGGTGCCCAGAGTTGTGTTTTCTAGTCTCAGGGTATAGGGAAGGAAGAGTTATTTCTGCACTTGCAGGTTTAATGTACTGGGCTGATGTGTTGATAGTTTAAATTAAGTTTTCTAAAAGCATCTCTGTGTTGTTCTTTTTCAACTAGCCACATTCAGATTTTGCCTGTACTCAGCCCCTCTGCCACCCACTCAGCTGATTTTTTTTTTCTTTTAATAATCAAATAAGATTTAATACTGTCAGTGTAGCACAAACCAGCAATTATAACCTTATTGGCACAGAGAGGACTCAAGCATGTTCACCTCTGGCTTAAGCCAATTTGGGTGAAGATAAAAGTGTCCTCTTTGACGTGCCATCTGAAAGTGCTCAGGCATATGCCCATGCTTCAGAAATTCCTCAAAATCCTCGTACAGCTGAAGCATGAGGGACCTGGATGGACTACGACACTGTAGATCATAAAATCTCACTCCTGGGGAGAGGATTTTTATGCCAGTGTTTACAATTTTTAAAATTCAGACATTGTTAGTAATAATAATAAAAAAATCAGGAAGTTTCCCATGTCTGGGAAATGTTTTGGATCAAAATATGTACAAAAGTTCCCAAAGATTTGCTCCATCAGTGAGGAAAATATTTGGACTGAACAGAGCACTTCAGGCATTACTTACAGATCCGGGAAGGTAAGAGTTTGTACTGGACCAAAAAAACCCCAAACAACAAACAAACAAAAAAACCCAAAACCAAAAACCCAACCAAAAACCCAAAACAATACAGCTAATGAATAAGGGGGAAAAAGGGCACAAATCCAATTTTTGGTTATTTTTCTGTAGATCGCTGTGAAGAACTGGAATCAGGCCAGAACAGGAAACATGATCCTGTGTGTTCAGACTCAGGCAGGCAGCAGGACTGAGACTTATTTGATAAAACTCCTTAATAGTTTTATCTCCTATCTCAGTGTCTCTTTGTAATGGAATATGAAGGTTCCTAATAGTAGAGTCAGAAATACAATAATCGGTATTTGGCAGCAGCAAGAAGTGACACAAAGTGAAATGAAAGAAGCGAGTGGAAGAGGAGTTATTAGCTAGTTCTGTGGTACAAAGGCAGCATCGTGTTGTAACAACATTTAAATGAAATGGTTGCAGCTGTGATGTCCTTGGGAAAAGTAGTGAAAACCAGGGAAGGCTAAGTATGGTGGCTTCTTTGTAGGACCTATCAAGCAGCAGAGAATGTTTAGGGTTTTTTATTTCTCAGCTGACAAGAAATTTTAAAGGTAAGTCTGTGGTGAGAACAGATGCAAGTTTGGGTTTGTTTTGCTTGGTTTCTTTTTTTATTTTAAAAAATACCAGAAGAATAAATTTAGATTGAAAGTCAAGTTTTTCAGTACTGCAAAATGAACATATTCTCAGTTCAGGGCCTTCTGCCCCTCGGCTGTCTCCCAGTATGCTTGATGGTGAGCAGAATTCTGGAGCTGTGGTGGGGCTGCAATCAAATTGCTTGTGATGACAGATGACGTAAAACTGCTTTGGAGAGTATATTACCGTGCGTTCACCATGACTGTTTTGTACCCTGCCCTGTGCCATCCAGCCTTTTCTCAGTGTCAGCTTCCTTACGGTTTTGCCACTGTCCCTTCCCCCAGAGCGGGGTGGCCCTCTGCCTCCCACCTTTGCCAGCAGTGGGGAGGGACAGTGCCAGGCTTCCTCCCATGGCTGGGGCTGCGGGGACACACACATCCCCTCCGCAGTGGGGTGAAGGAGGGAAGCTCCTCTGCAGCTCCTTGAGGAAGTGCAGCATGCCAGGTTGGAGGTCTGGTGGAGTAAAGGGGTGCCATCGTCTTCTCCTGCTTCAGCCTCAACACTGGGGTGGATTTGGCCACTTCATCGTGGGCATGTCTTGGCCACTGGTGACAAGCGAGGGTCAAAGAGGAGGGATGGAGACTGTTTCCCCCCAACCGCACCTCCCCAAACCTCTGCATCTCTGTGTTCAAAAGGCACAGGATGCGCTGATACCGTGACACCTGCGCAAGAAGGACTGAAACCATGTTGTCCATCCTTTCTTTCCTCCTGGGAATGACTGTAAGGCTTCCAGTAGGGAAGTGACCTTGCATAAGATCTGGTGGAGACAGCGGGCTGTCAGGCAACCATGTGCACCCCTATGGACTGACTGCAAGTCAAGTAAGTCAGGACTTGACTGCTGATGCAGGCAAGTCCGATGGAAACACTGTGTGAGCACAGCAGTGCAGAGATGTGCCAACCCACAGGCCACCTCTTGCTGAGCAAGTCTCGGGCACAGGGCTCAGCAACGTGCTGTCTTGGCTATACAGCTCTGGTTTGGTCTCGTATATTTGTGCACTTGCATTAAAGTAACAGGAAATGTGAACAGGTTGGAGGTAAAGTAGTGGTTTGATGTCTTGGAAGGTTTTGTGTACAATAAATGGTAGTGTGTCATTGCAGTTGTGCTTTGGAGCTCCCCAGTTGTATATTTGCCTTTCAGCGATGTTTTGAGAACAATCTTGAAGCGAGATGACTGTAGACACACACAACATCCGAGCTTAAAGCTAACAGAAAGACATTTCAACACAGTTTGTAAACATTGGCATATACAGATGCTTATGACCTTGGGTTTAGGTACAAAATCATGAATACGGGTAGGCCAGTTAGCCCTCTCCAAGTCAGACCACCTACGTGTTGAACTCTGCAGAGAGCTTTAGCCGTTGTGCCTTTGCTGTGCTTCTGGAGAAGTTTGTGTGAAGCTGGTAAAGGCTGGCACCTTGAAAGCACTGAGAAAATGAAGGTCAGGAAGGAACTGACAGCAACTATTGCAGTCTGGGATTTGGGGAATCCGTTTTTGTTTAGTCACCTTGCAGAGTCTGCATTATAGGGCCATCTTAGGGTAGTTTCATCTGATTGGGTCCCTGCACTACAGCTATTTGAGGCACTGGTGGCATTTATTTTTTCCTTCCTCCCTTACTGTCATGTATTGTTGTTTTTCTGATTTGCCTATTTCTACTAAGTTCTAAATTCAGTTTCTGGAGGGAATCGTCTCCTAAGCAGGTGTATGAAATAATGTTTTCTTTAACCTTTCAGCACTAAATGCATATCTCATGAATGATGATTTATTCCAGAGCACTGACTCAAAGACCCAAACAGCCCCTTATGCTTATGGTAACAGGAATGCTAAAGTTGTCAACGAAGTCAAGATCATAGCTAGAATTGAGAACGTGAGACCTGCCGTACCAGGTTGGACCAAAGCACTTTGTGGCAGTGTGCAACAGGAGAAAAAAATCTTAAGTTTTCACTTGGATTTTTTTTTTGTTGTTTTTGCCTTTTTCTCAGGCCTAGTTCAAAGATGAGTTTAAGTAGTAAGAGTGTTGAAGTTTTCTTGTTTATTCTCACATGCTGAAGATGAAAGAATTCAAAGGAAAATAAGCATAGCCAGAGTGGCAGTTCTTTATATTTAGTAAATTTAAAAAGGAAAACAAACCACATTTGAAATTTATTTCCTCTTTGAAATGTCTTTAGTAAAGGGTCTGATCCTCAGTCACAAAATGTTTGGCGTATGGTTTGGAATATGAATTCAATCAATTAGTAATACTGCTTGCCTCTTTTGGGGTTTTGTTTGCTGTTTGGTTTTTTTTTTTTATGGGGGTGCAAATAAAAGTACAGGCTTGGTCCATCAAACTGCTGTGAAATTAATATCGCCTGGGCTTTGTACGTAAAGATCTCAAGAGAAAATTCAACTTCTAATTGAAAATGAAGTCACTTCCCCCCAAAACGTCAGCCTGGCAAACCGTCTCAGCAAGAGGGTGACACAGACTTCAAGTATATCAGAGAGTAAGAGGTTAATAGGAGGCGTCAGGGATGCAGACTTAGGAGAGATTTTGGATTACTACAAAACTTTCCTTTTCTGTATGAGTGCATTTCCTTCTTAAACTAGGGTTGGTTTCATTGAGGTGTCGCTGTAGAGCTGTCTTGACAGTATGGTTCTTTCTAAAGGTTAGTCAGTGGCATCTGTCATGGTGAGGTGATTACTACTACTATTGATTTGTCCGGAAATATTTTTTGCCTTCTATGTTTTAAACCCTTCAAGATACTCCTTTAGACTTCTCGCAGCAAATCTCAGCTCTTAATATGGTCCTGGCCTGCTCCACTTCCAGGTTCTGGTGACATTTAGCGTCCCTATGGGGTTTATACCTAGATGTCCCTTAAAGTCACTTTTGAGAACAGGAACTTTCACTCTTCAAGCATTATTTTTTGGTGGCACGTGACAGTGGCACTGAAGACCCCTCATGCAATGTCCTGTTTTACTAGGTATTAGGTCTTATAGGTACGTAGGGCGAGTCTACCTTTCATCTCTCAAAACTTTCAGTCTAAAAAAGCAAGCATGCATGGCAAGAAAATGTTTTGCTTGCTCCATTTTACCCCTAAGGAACTGAAGTATAAATTGAAGTGGCTTGCGCAAGGAGCATGCAGAAACAACGATGAAACCATAAACACGCATCTCCCTGGCTCAGAAATCAGTGATGTATCCTTGACCACCTCCTTCACTAAGACTGGTGTTGGGCTATACCCTTCTGAGGCCTAAATTCTCCTTCAGCAGAGGTTCTAGGAGTGCCTGGAAATGCAGGGAAAGGGCTTGTCTCTAGTTTTGCCCATTTTGCACTTGTTTAAGCTTCCTGTTAAACAACTCTGTGTGATTACTGTAATTATTAAAGCTTTGATATGGTGATTTCTGAGTAGCATCAGTGGATTTTAACTGCACCTGACAAAGGCAGCCTGGCCCTAACTAGCACTGGTGATTCTTATTAGCATAATTTGTTGTCTCTTAATGAAAATTACTCAACTGTACTGCTGTCTGGCCACACTTTTCTTCTTTCAAAAGATAAATTTTCCCCTGTGGCTTTCAGTAAGGGTATCTGGTAGTAACTTTTTAGAAGGTGATGCAAATTGCTAAAGGTTTTGCAATAAGACAAAGAATTGTGTCTCTGTCATATGCATCGTGATAGCTACCAAGCCATACCTTCTGTATTTCTTCATAATGCTTCACGTGCCACATAGACTCCTTCACTCTGAGCCATGTCAAAGGACTACGAATGTTTTGGAAGAGCAGGAGTCCTGTCAGCTGCAACAGAAATGAGTCAGACTCAATGGGGAAACCCTGGCACTACATGACAATGTTAGAAGAGCATTTGGAGAAGGGCAAGAATAGGCAATTGTCAATAGACAATTCAGTCAGAGCTATCGAGCAGAGCTAAACTTTCCCAAGTTACTATTACATTGAATTGCTGAGAAAAACAAGACATACAAAAAGAAAAAAGAAAAAAGAGAACCCTTTTATGTCTAGATCTTTAACAATCATAAATCTGTAAAGAACAGAGAGAATTTCCGATTACGCTGTTCTTCCCACCTCCTCTCCTTTTTGAAGTCTTTTTGTGGTTTGCTCTCCTTCCCTTTCATGTCTCTTCTTGATGTGTTTTTGACATTGGGGTTTAATTTTTGTTAAACATCAATTCTGGGTATGTTGTTTTGCCTTACAGATTCCTTCCACTTGTTGCTAAAGCTACGCCTTTCTTTCTTATGGTTGCATTTGCTAAAAATACTCTTTTGTAATGTGTCTTGGAATCTACACGTTTCTTTGTTAGCAACATCCCTTTCTCATCTGTCTGCTGTATACATGGATGAAAGACAAAGACCATGATTAGGGACTTTCCTGGCACTATTTTATTACCTTGACTTCAAGCTCAGCAAATCACTAGTGTTGCTAAATGTATTTGCTTAGTGGCCGTTACAGGTGTGTGGGAACCTTTCATGGCTTAGATTGCGATGATCAAGAACAGCCGAGCAATCAATGCCTTTGCCAGTCTTCTTAGAAACTAGGATTTAATGAGTCAGGTCTTCAGAGAGCTACTTTTCTTCAGCCAGTGTTGTAAAGTTCCTCTGCCTCTCTTAGGAGCAAAACCTGTGAGGTTCACGTCACCTTTTACTCTGATCACTGAAGTTATTTAGCTTCTCACAAGACCAGTTCCACAATGGGTTTGAAAAGGAGGTAGCATTTTTCTCTCCCAGTGTGGCTTCACAGACTCTGCAAAGTCTGCTCGGGAGTTGCCCTTCCTGAAATTAGTTAAAATGCCCTTCCCTGAACTTTATCTCCTGCTTGGTAGTGAATAATTTTTCATTCATTTGAATTAATTAAATTAATGTGCTTGCTTTATGAGGCTAGGCATGAGGAAATCAGAGGAGCCCAACTCAAGCCTTTCATCATACGGCTGGACAGAGCCTATCCACAGATGCTGTTTATTCCAAGTTCTCTTTTTTTGTTGTTATCTGCAGACAGCAGAAGGATACTGTAAAGTTGTCCAGAAGTGCCTAAAGACATAGGATGTGCTCCAAAGAGTTTATTGTCTCAGGGAAGGTGAAGTAATGCAGAAGAGCATTGCAAGAGGGTGATTTTTCCATTTCTTCAGTTAAGCAGTTCGGGGCTGAAAGACTACACGGATTATTTCCCTCACTACCACACTTTGTCTCATCCCTTGTTTCTCCATTTTGCCTTGTGGCAAAGGACAGAATGACTTCAACCTATGGGCTAGGTGATAACCTCAGACAGCCTTGGCTCTGTGAATAGCAGCCTCATTTGGTGAAAAAAACCCCATGAATTTCAGTCCCAGTAAAGAAAAAAAAAACACAACCAAACAAGAAATCAAATCACCATCCCCACCCCCTGCCAAAAAAAAAAAAAAAGGTGTCCTGTTGCTTCTTCCAGAGATGGAACACTTTCAAAAGTAAAATTTAAACAGTGGCACTGAAATAATGAGTTGATTATGTTAAAAGAAATGGTAATTTTGTGATCTCTGGATTGAGCACGCAAGTACCATACCCATGCATCTGTCCTGCATATAACTGAAAGGTTATGAAGATAAAAGTTCCTTCTGTGTTTTTTTTTTTAATCTTATTAATTTTATTTTTCTTAACTAATGCTTGAAACATGTATTTTTAAGATTTTCTTCCTGTCTCTTGCAGTTTCTAGGCAGTGTTGCTGACTTATTTTTGTCATGTGTATTTTGGTGCACTCAGCCTCTGTGATTTGGGATGTGCACACTCGTTTTATGAATTTTAAGCTAATTTCATGATTTTGAAACTTGAGTCATGGGTTTTTTTGTGCATCAGAGGTTGAGGAAACTGAATGGTAGTTGTTTAAAAAGCGGGGAACAGTTGAGCTTCTGAGTACTAGAGCCAGTAGTGCTTCAGTGGCAATTTGGTGACTTGAGTTGGTATATCCCTAGACAATCCTTAGACTAGATCCTAGCATGGACTGTGGAGACACGTGAATCTTTCACTTTTTTTTTTTTTTTTTTTTTTTTTAGTAGAAGTGAATCTGAAGCTCTTCAGTGATAGAAATTGGCAGTTGAAAAGAGAAGGCAGCACTGAGGTAGCAGGAGAGTGTTAAAAAGAGAAAGAAATGTCTTTAAAATGTTCTTCCAGGGCCTGGTTTCTTTACCCTCTATTGGGGAGCTGGGCTGCTGTCAACATGGGGGTTTGTGTTTCTCTTGTTTGGGGATCTTTTTTTCCTTTCTTTCTAACGTAATGTCAAGTTCCCAGCTTAGCTTACCGTAACAGGAAGCGATCTCAAAACCAACCAATTTAAGCTCCCTTATGTTGACCTTGATGGTTGGTTGGTCTTCATATTGAGACGTTTTGTGGTTACTACACACTGTTATTTCTTTCTCTTGATATTAACTTAATAGTTTTCTTTGAATGGTTTTTGCCATTCCATCTGGTTTCTGTCAACGGCTAATTTTGTTGTTTCTTGTCATCGGTTTCTCTCTTGCTGTCTAATGGAAAATTAGTGTTTTATGGCTCATTGGGGTGCTTGTTTTATCTCGATTGACAGTCAGTGGTTAACATTA
>NW_009649187.1:4470878-4476909 GCF_000708025.1 Charadrius vociferus
CGCTCTTCCCAAGGAAGTATTTGTCTGTCTCAAAGGGATCAGATTAGTTTGAAGAACCAGATGTAATACCTTAGGCTATTTGAGGCATCAGCTCTGCTTTCAAATCCAGGCTGGGCTATTGTGGTTAGAGTAATAATCCCTGTGTTTTCTCTGTCTGCTTTATTCAGGAACTATGCTTCTGCTAAATTTACTTTTTTTTTTTATACTTCCCTCTCCCATAATGGTGGCCCTGCACCCACTCTGGCCTTCAGGAGAGCACTAACTGTTCATTGTTCCCCTCCCCCCCCCGAAATATCCCTTGCTTCAAGTCAAATTAATCTCCTGGTTTCTGTTGGCTTCCAATTTCTCAGGTTACAATCATGGGTCAAAGTAGGAGTTGACTTAGTGATCATCTGTCCTGTAGGCTGTTGTAGTTATTACAGTTGGACAGAAGCTCTTAAATTAAGAAATGATGAGCCTAGCTGCAGTCAACATCCCTGAAATGGCTTTGTGTACATGAAAGCTTGGGAGCTGCTGGTTTTGAAGGGGCAACGGTTTATAACTGTCCCTGTTGTTTTTCGTCAACCTTAAAGTAATGAACTTTGGTGACAAGTTATTGTTACTATACTCGATCATTGCCACATCAGCATTTTAGCTGAGTGGCTTGCCCCCACTTGATCAGCTGTTTCAGGCTGCCTGTGTATTTCAACTGGAAGCATTTTCACAATGAAAAGACTTTTTATCTTTTTTTTTTTTTTTTTCTTATGTCTGTAAAGGTAAGAGAGCTAAAAACCTGAGCTGTACTTTGAGGGCTCATGATTTACCACAATACTTTTACTCAAATGACAAACACACTGTAGACAGGCAAAAGGAAAACTAAAAAGATCTCTCTATCCATAGAGCTTATTTTGACTGGAAAGCTAATTTTGGCTGTGCGAGGCAGGGAGTTTTGTGTGGATATGAGTTGCTTTTGCACCATGTTTTTTAATGGCATACCTATGACATTTAAACAAATTGCAATCCTATCCCAGTTTTAGTTATGGATTAGGCATTTTCTCATCTGTCAAAAAATGCTATGTTAACTAGGAAGGGGAGCTGAAGACCGGTGCCAGGACCAAGCCAATTCCTAAGTAAGGTAGCCTTAACCTACACAGTGTGGTTTAAAAATAAGAGGATATCAGTCCTCCTAATAAACTCTAAGCACCGGTGTTGCATATGTTACAGACAATGGGATTTCTAGCTCATTACAAGCTGAATTGTTTTCTATAAACCGTTCTTCTTCTTCTCTGTTTCCCTCAGCTATACTGGGGCAAAGTCCTTCCAGAGGTAAGATTAAGGCTTGTCTCCAGGTTATCTAGCATACAGTGTCACTAGCTGTCCTGGGTGGAGAGGAACAGGCATAAAGCAATGTATGTGATAATTCAAGAAATAAAGCAAAGGTAGCCTTTAAAAAAATAACCCAAATAGAACAAAGGCCAAATTCATACAACACAGTAGAAAAATCAAGCCAGGTAAATGCAGTGATAATCTGACCCAAATGCAGACTTTTGTCTTTTATTTTTTTAAAAGACATGTTCATTTCCTTTAATCAAGAAACTTTGTGTATTCTACAAACTCACCATAATATTATTGCAGATGATAACTGGAAGAGATTTGGTGGTGGGAGCTAAGGTTCTTTTGTCAAAGGATTTCTGAGGTGCAACAGCTGTAGGATAGATGTTAACAGTCTCATTTCTGCAGCCCATTATCTTGAAAGTGGGCAAGGTACAACAGGGACAAGGACATTACCTGGGTGGGTACTGATGGAAAGGGAATTCGTCATTCTCCTTTGCCATTAGATATTCTCCCCCAGCCCACGAAGAAGCATGTGAAGCAGGACCTTCAGCCTACTTTTTCTTGATACTTCAAGACGTTAAAGTTTTCTGCAAATTGTCATCAGAAGACCTACATTTCTTATCCCAATTCAACAAAGAAATGTAAGAGTCATCTTGCCATTAAAAAAAAAAAAAACCAAAAAAAAACCCTAGAGGGAGAGAAGGATTGTTTCTTTTGTTTTTCTCTTCCTCAGTTGTATGGCAGCTTATATTACTTATTACTTTCTCTATCCTCCTTTCCCTTTTTGCTCTTCTGCTTTTTGTTTAAAAAAGTTTCACTTCTGCCATGCCATACCATGTAGCAGCTGCTTTTGATTTGTGGAAGCACAAGTAGATGCCTTCTCACATGTCTGACTCCAGGGAAGATGTTAACATGCTTTTCACTGAAAGGAAAAGAAAGGTGAACACAGATATATTTGAAATGAAAACAGAGCATCTGCAACATCAAGAAGCGTGAATTTAACCAGGAGGAAACATGAGCTCCTGAGCAGCAGTGGAAGAGAATTTAAGTATGCTCAATGTAATGTATTTTGCAAGTTGTCCTCTCCTTTGCCATTTATAGATATGAACCGGTTTTACCTGTCAGCACTTTTCAGAGGTGATCTCTGACTTTCTGTCCTGTTCTTCTCAACTGAGCTTTGGGAAGGTTTAGTTATCCAAGGCCACAAAGGTCTGACTACAGATAGTGAGTGAGCCTTCTGTTTCCCACACCCTGGCTCAGAGGTCATCGTAACTTTTGCTGCTCTTCTTTGGTGCTGTCTGTGATACAAATGAAATCAACTACCTTGTAATGAAAATTCAGCTGACACTTGCAGGACTTCTCTTTTGAGAGGGTTTCTTTGGCTTAATTTACTGTAGCCCTTGGGATTCAGCCCTGTCTAGTGCAGATTCTTTCCATTAAATTAAATCAAAATGTGGTTTGTAGGTGGTTGGGTTTTTTTTAATATATATATGTATATAGATGTGTGTGTGTATATCTTTTAATGCATTTGACATAAATATGGCTGGCAGCTTTTACTCAATATGCCAGTATCCATCCCTCTTAGCGTCTGTTGTCAGGATGCTGTAGTCATCTTTAAATTTTTTTTCTAAGCTTTCTGAAGTAATTCCAGTTTTTTGCCCCGTGTTATGCTTAGCACCACAGAGCCCTGCTCCTGAATTCTCCTCTTTGTTGAAAGCATCAGTTGAATTTGGCATAGTTTTCTGGTTTCTAAATTGCATCCAGATAGTCTTTTTCATTCATGCTAGGCCCTCCAGCACTTGTAACTCTTGTTAGTGAGTTTAACTCCATATCTCTCAGGGAATAGAACTACCGCTTCTGTAAGTATTTGTTAGAAGTGCATAATGTACTGAAAGCCAAATCTAATGTTCCACCTTTGAGGAGTGTTAGCTAGCAGAAAAAATAAAATCCTCCTGGATTTAAAATTATTGCGGTCCTTTTTTCTAAAGCTTACAGGAGTTCCTCTTTCTACCCTGGATTAGATCTCATGAAGACAGCTATGTTTCTATCCGTTCTAATTTCCTGATGTGGAAGTCACCCTCCTTTATATAGCATCACAACAGCCTTTTCTTGCATTGAATTAAAAAGTATTTCCAAACTGTTTTCCAGTGGTGACTGGGAATGATAGACAAAGACAATATAGATAATAATGGAAAGACAGGAGAAAAGGGCTGGTTCATGTGGGACAAGCAGCAGCCAAGAAGAAACAATGGTGATAAAAGTCACAAGGAGACAGAAGATGCAGGTGTGACATGAGTTAAGATGGTGCTGGGGACAGTGGAGGTGGCTGAAGATGCAGTTGATGTGGTCGCTGGTTCATTTGCTGTTCTGCTCGCTTTATCGCTCTGCTGCTGAAGGATACAAAGCAATGCTTTACGTGGGCGCTTTGCTGTTTTTCACCCTGTCAGTCTCTGAAGCAGCTCCTACCTTTTAATCCCCTTAAGTCTCCAGTCTCGCACCAAAACATGTCCCTCCTGGAACGTAATCCTCTTACTTCAGTTCCACTGCTATGCTCCAGTTATGCCCGCGTGCTTGGGAGCACAGGCAGCAGGGTTTCTGCATGTGCCAAAGGTTGGAAAAAATTAAATATCAAAGAACCTAGATAAGGAGTCCCCACACAGCTGTTGTCCAAAGGAATGTTTCTTAATCTTGAATCCCAACATCCCAAATTTTTTGGAAAATCCTGTGGATTTCTTATGCTGTGGTGCTTCACCTGTAACCAAAACCAAAAAAAAAGTGTCTTTCAGCATTGATGTATTGTTTGTATTACCATCAGTTTGCTTGCCTCTGTGCACAGGAATGAGGGCGTTATGGAGCACCTCCTGCATTCTCATGGACCACCATGCTTAGAGATCCAAAGGACGCTGTACAGCCAGGGACGTGCAAGGAGAATTTGGGATCATGTTTATGAGTCATGGGGACAAATAGAAAAGATTCAGGGGGGAGGATTGGTGAGGTGGGTGAGACCGTTCTTCTGACTTGGAGGAAGTACTTGCTAAGGCGTAGTGCTTTGCCAAGTAGTGGGCTCCAGGAGGCAGCTCTTTAGGCAGATCCTGATGTCTGACAGTCCATGTGAAGATAAACAGGTAGCTGTCATAACTAGAGGGTGAACTGTACCTTTTGATCAGTTTTGAAGTGGTTACCCTTTCCAAGGGCCAGTCCTTCCTGCATTTTCCTCTGAGTTGGTTCCCAGTGTTCGTGATGCTTGTCTTGTTCCAGGCATCCCCGCTCACCAGCCTCGGGTCTTGCCTGACCTATCAAATGCTTTAATCCCATCTATTAATTTCCTCCTGGATGCCTGTGAAAAACACAATGACATTTGTAACATCCTTAAAGCAAAGCACTTGGGTATGGGATGGTGACAGGGAGGCAAAGGGTTAAAATGCAAAAGACAGGAGGAAAACCACCTCTAACCTTTAGCCTTCCCTTGCAAATTTACATCAGTCTTGCGTGCCTTTTGTAAATGGCTGTATTGAATCTGCAACGTGAGGGAGTCTGAATGTGGACCAGGATGTTCCAGTTTGAGTCTTCATGCTTTCAAGTCTCTGTATTTCGGAGCACAATCCAGTTGTTCTTGCAGGCTGCATCCTTATCCCATGCTACTCTTTCATCAGTCCCACCGCCTGCACCGCAAGATGCGGCTCAGGAGCATCTAATCCTTCCCCCTGCACTCCCGCCTGTCCCCAGGGTGCTTATCTGGCCAAATCATCTATTTCACCTTTTAGAGAGTGCCTGCACATTATCTGATATTTCTCTTTTTCACTAGATGCCTTCTGAAATGCCCCTTTAAAACTAAAATCTCAGTGAGAATTTTGACATTTTGTAATGTCCAGATAGGCAATATTGCTTGTCTGGGATTTGGCCTTTAAGAAAAGTGGATTTCGAAAGCAGCAGTTATATATTCTTTAACCTCCTAGAAAATACTTCAGTAGTCATTTCAAACTGGAAGGATAGTACTTACATTTAGGGATAATTTTATCGTTTGAATTTTCAAAACTAAGAGGAATCAGAAACCGACTGGGGCAGGGGGGGACGGGGAGGTGGAAGGTATTGACTGGGAAGTTCCAGTTCTGAATCAGAACCTTGTTGTAATGGGATCAGCAAATACGTTGTCAGTGTGATGCCCCAGGTATAAAAGCTGATGATCTGAGGATCCTACCTCATAAGTGAGTCCTCTCTGCTGGATTCTAAAGCCTGTGTTGAAGTCCCTATTTATTGCTTCGGCTTCTTACTCAATTCCAAGTGTAGAGCCTAAGAGAAAACGGCATCCCTAGAGATCTGATTGTATGCATTTTCAGAAGGTATACAGAAATGCCTTTAATCATTTAGCAGTTCTGTGTGGGTTTTTACCAGTTACTTTAAAAAAATACAAAATGTATTTTAATAAAATCTATTATCTTCTAAAACAGCTGCAGATTTCACAGATGTCCAAATTTCTGCAGATAATGAATGTGTTAAGCAGTGAACATAGAGAAGAACGGAATTGTTTTTTTTTAAAATCTGGCTTTGGTGGGAGCCAAGTTAAAGGCAGTTTGACAAAAGCAAATCGTATAAGCTAATACACTTTTTCAGAAAACTTTGATGCAATTTCCTGTGACAAAAAACCGCCCGCGCTCAAAGCTTTAGGGAACGAAGGGCAGGAGATTTACTGTGAATATGAGATTTATTTATAACTCTT
>NW_009649187.1:4476932-4477802 GCF_000708025.1 Charadrius vociferus
GGCAGTACGTCCCCCAGTAGGTCAGCCAGTGCTCTGACAGCTGCAGTTCATTTTCTGTTTCATAGGAATAAACACGAGAGGCCGAGGAAGCCAGTGAAGTGAATTGTTTAATACCACTCGCATAATATCAGTATTTTTGAACTGATGCGTATGTGTTTCCATAAAAAACTCTGAAACCAAGCAGGATTTTACCGGAACTGGAGCATGAGAGATGCGAAAGGAGAATGAGTAAATGTCTTCAGTTAAGTGGAAAAGCTTCTGTTCCAATAGGCTAATGGTTCAGAGATTTTATTTTAGCAGAAAATGCAGGCGTTCCTGGGACTGCGGTGGTAAATTTAGTTCTTACGCAGCTGCTGGCATTCAGCTCATTCAGACACACAATAACCTCAACCCTCCTTATTAGACAGTGACTGCGCTGAAGTTTCCCAACCGGGTGAAGAGCAGTGCTCTTCTGGAAGGCTTCTTCCTTTCAGCTGGTAGGTTTTGTTAGTCAAGCCATCTGATTGCCTCAGACAGTCTTCCGCGGTAATCTGATGATTTTAGGATTACAGTGATGGGAAACGAGGCTGCCTACGCAGAGCGTCGCTTTGTCAGCTACAGCTGCCCTGTCCAGGAGTGGTAGTGAGGGGTGCTCTGAGCATCATACTCTCTATTCATACCACCTGCTCAAAAAAACCTTTTTTTTTTTTTTTCTTTTTTCCTTTTTTTTATTCCCTCTTACTGTTTGTTGTCCTTCAGGTTGACTGCCCTACTGTGCTGGGTCATTGGGCTCATCCCAGCTTTATTTAGCCAACACAGCTCCATTGGCTTCGGTGTTGCTCGGCGTTAGCACTGCACAGCAGTCCCTTCCTGCGCAGGGGTTCTTTTAGA
>NW_009649187.1:4477857-4518854 GCF_000708025.1 Charadrius vociferus
CATGTTTTTCAGCTGACTCTTGCCAGAAAATTCTGTCTCGCAATTTCTTCTTTGCTTCTCGTGCTTAAGGCAAGTCAGTATTTTTAAAACTACTTTAGGTTCCGATCTGCTAAAGCGTGCCTACCACCGGTTGCAGTTACTGAAATACTTTTTCTCAGATCAGGATGTTGATAGAGGCTCAGTCTGAGTCTTCCTGAGACCACAGGCACTTCTTGTTGGTTTCGGTGAGACCGCTGTGTCCACATGGTTTATTGCTTCCTCCAGGAAATAATTCATCCAAGTGTATGTGTCTTAGCCTGCAATAGCTGGCTCGAGTCACCTGCTTCCTGGTGTTCTTCTGAAGGTGTGGGACACAACTGTGAAGTCTTGTTACTTAGCTACATGTCTTTTCTTCACTTCATCTTATTACTTTACATTATTACTTTCTCTTTAATAATCTGTTGCTTCAGCTGTCTTCATATAATGATTTGTCTTATTGTTTACCAAACCAGTTGTTTGTTGCTGAACTTTTTGCATTTCTGCAGCATCTCTTAGTAACAGAGGCCAAACTCCTCACTTGATTGACATTAGTGGTGGAATTCTCCCTGACTTCTATAAAGCGAGGATTTAACCTCTAGTGACCATACACAAATGCAGTTGACCTGCCATTGGTTTTTATACTGTTTCAGTATTCACTTCCACCCATTACTTCTCCATGTTGGCATTTTGTTTGCTTTGTTGACTGCTGCTACATTTTGAAGAGAGAAAAGATCTGATTTACCTAAATTTGTGTGATCTTTTAACACTGAGTTTGAAATACTGAGGGTCAGAATAATTTGCAGACTGCACTGAGAGTAATGGGAAGATGAAATTTCAGGCAAAACCAAGCTGGTCTGTACTGAGCAGGTATTACTAAACAGGTCTGATACATACAAGTATTCTTTTGAGAGCTCCTTTGTCTGTCATGTGCTCTTGGCCGTATCATGTTAAACGTTACCAAAAATATCCTGAACACTTTGCCAGCATCATTTGGGAAGTGACTTCTCTAGTTGCTATAGGGAATATAATTTGCCCTTATGATAAGTCTGTACAGTCAGAAATAGGTAAATAAGCAATCTTAATATCTTAGGATGGAAAGAGAAGAAAAGAAGATAAAATCCTTAAGCAAAATAGGAACCTGAAGTATCCAGTTTGCTTTGGGAAGTATCCAGTTTTCTAGTATTGTTCTGAATCTCTTTTTAGATTCAAGAGGTCTTTGTAACCTTGGCTAAGAGACGATTCTGTGATTCACTGTTTTAGCAGTATACTTGGATGGTATAATATGAGTTGGAAATCGGAGAGGCTTTGTGGACCTTCTTAGCTGAGCAGAGGCAGTGATCCAGGCACGTGCATCGCATCCAAGTTGCACGCGATGTGTGGACCGCGCAGCCGCCTGCCGCCCTGCCCGAGGAGCGCCTGCTAGCACACAGCCTGGTCCTGCAGCAAGCGGCTCAACCTCCAAAGTCGCGTAGACCCGGAGACAGGCCAGCTCTTCTGAGAGTGCATCTAGGCTGCAGGCTTCCTATGTCTCCTGGCAGCTCGAGAAATTCCAAATTGCTAGTTGCCTAGAGGGTTTTTTAATCTGTGAATGTTTAAAATAGTCAATTGCTTTGGCATATTGACATGTGTAGTGTACCAAGAGAATTCCAGCAGTTGCATTAAACACAATTACTCCACAAAAGATAGAATGTTATTCCTTTTAATCTGTTTGTAATTGCCGGCTTCATCAGCATTTGCATCCCTCTTTCTGCTGTTAAATACATGAAATTGTTTGAAACGGCATTTTTGCTGTCACACAGGTAAGCCTAATGCATACTGCATCCATTATCAAGAAAGGTGTATATTTTTGGATCATGTCTTTTGTAGTTCATATAATTTGTTCTCTGAGGGAAGGATTCATTTTTATGTGTTGCATCACATAAAGGCGTGCATCCATTTCAAGCAGGTTGTCTGGCAACAGCGAGATAAGAACATCCATAAAACATGTTGGATGCCAAACTTTGCCATTTACTTTCTTTGTTAGAAATTGGGCACATGGCATGTGAATATAGCAAGTGTGCAAATGAATGTAATTTTAGTGAAATGTACCAGACTGGTCTTGTACAGAAATTAAAATTTGCTCTTTCAGGTGAAGCAGCCTCAGCTCAGCAAGAGGAAGGCTTTTATGTCATCCTCTGGCTCAAACAGTTGAAAAGGGGAGATGGAGGTCAGATCTCCAGTTTGAAATGGCAGCTGGAAATGCAGGTTGTCCAAAAGCAGAGGCACTTTGTATAGAGTCTTTGGAAGTAAGAAGAAGCAATGCAAAAACCAGAAAAATGGTATGTTGAAAAAAATTCTGGACACCAAAGCCATGGAGAAAAGGGCCTTCTTGAAGAGAGTGATATCCTAACCTTGTCCAGTGTATGGTTAGACTCAAGAATGGATCGAAGCATTGTATCCCACATACTCCTAAGACTAAACTGGCAAGACTGAGCACACAGCAATACTCAATCAGTAAGGACTTATACGCAGGTGGACCATACCTGTAACGGGTAGGGACCTGCGTGCCTGTCAGGTTTGCACAGTATCATGCACATCCGTGCAAGCTCTAAGAGCTGTTCACAAGGCAGACTGGAGATGGAGCACATTGTGCTTCTGTCTGTGGTGCAGACATAGGTAAGAGATTCTTATTTACTTTCAGCATTCTGCTGTGTTTGCCTTGTTCTTTGAATTTCCTCTCATTTATATTTCTTGTTTATGGACCGTTAGCCTCCTTGACTCCCCTCCCCAAACCCCCAAGGGACACGCTCTTTGAATTCCTTGAACTCTGCCATTAAAGCCATTCGGTCTGTCGTTTTTTCCTTTCATTGGGTTTTTGTTTGGTTTTTTTGGTTGTTTTTTTGTTTTGTTTTTGTTAAAGCCATATGATCTTGTGATTTCGTTTCTGTTGCTGATGTTCTCAGGCACAGCTGTAAGTTCAGCACCTGGAATAAAGCTTGTTAATTCTCTTATATTTTACTTCCAGCCTTGTTTTTTGCCTTCAGGTAGTTTTTCCGAGTTTGTCTGCCACTATGTGAAGTGGCTTGATGTGATACATGAATAAGCAAGTTAGTGAGCTGTCTGAGTAATCCACAGTGAACTTGCTATAGATTTGCCACTGTGATGGAAGATGTGAAATCTTATATTTGGTTTCTGCACTCGTTCCTGAATTGCTGGTCCTTGAGAATCAAGTGGGATCATGCAAAACCAGGAGATACTGGACTAGATGGATGGGGCAGATTGTTTGGATTCCTTTGTCAGTATTTATATTGGGTCTCCAGGAAGGCAAAAAAGGAAATAGGTGGTGTGGTTTCCATCACCCATCTTGGTTTCCAGTGTCTGGGGATAAATACTGCACAAAAGCAGAGATGTAAGTCATAGATGCCATTACTGTTCTTTGATTAGATGCCATTATTCTTCCTTTCATTACTCTTCTAGTTGCGTGCAAAAATCATTGACGAACCTTGATGATATTTCATCATATTTTATGGATAAAAGTTTGAAACGAGTAAGGCTTAAGAAGTTTGCCAAGCACTGGCTTTACAAACTGTTAGTTTATTGCTCTTCCATGGTGACCTGGTGACTGCCAAAGAAATAAAGGCCGTATTTGATTGATATGACGCAAAATGCCATTTCCTACTGAAGTGATTAAATGTTGGGTTCTGTCAGCCACAAGATCTAGTGCTGACAAAGCTTTTGTAATTTAACAATCCATTGGTTTTGACAGGTGAAGAAAATAATTCACAAAGCCTTCTCCCGTTTCTTTTCTCTCATTGTATCCACTTCAGACAATTAAGTGCCCGTGCCAATCTTGTCAGCAGCAAGAACAACCCCTCTCCCCAAACCTAAAGCATATGTTCTTTTAAATTTCTGCTGTTCAGGTATAGGGTTGCAGTGCAAGATTTGCATAAATTCTGGGAAGAGGTTGTTGGGAAATCTGACACAGTTATGAAACCTGAAACAGCGCCTGGGTGTGTATGACTGCATGTTTGTAGAGCAGCTGGGCGTTCATGCTCTGGTCATGGGGCCTGATGGAGGAACTGAGTTTCATTCCTGACTTGCTGCTTTGCCCTGCAAGGGGCATTCGGCTACGCGGCCCTTCAGCACCTCACCATTTCAGGCAATGCTATTCTGCATCCCATTCTGTAATTCTCATAAGATCTAAGAATGAGAATTGCTGTATGAATGGGAGCGATTATTACTTATTCATTATCGTCTGCAAAGTTTTTTTATTAAGGAAAGCAACCATTTACCCAGAAGACTTTGTTGAAATGGTGCCCGTGCCACTCACTGTTGATAACAATAAGTGATTTTACTGCATATCGATCTTGTGCTTTAACTGTCATTGTAAAATGCAATTGTAATGCACAAAATGAGATTAAAATGGCTTTCAGATTCCAGGTCGAAAACCACAAGTAGGCAGTAACCTGGCCAGTCTGCCCTGGTTTGTTTAACTGTGTCTCTCGTGGGTTGAGGCATACCTTGTAGGGATCTGTGGCTGAGGCATTGCAGTAAGAACGTCATCAAAACAAAGGGCTTCTCTTCATTACTGAGATTTTAGTTGGAGAACTGTTATCATGAGGTGAGGATCTTAACCCATTTTTTTTATCATGTAAGATAATGTAACATAAAAGTTGTGTTGCAAAATGAAGAATTATAGTGCTCTCTCAGGTCACTGGTGTGTTAGAGAATTAAGACATCAGGAAGCAGGTATGTGCTTGGTTCATGCGTAACCATTGGTGGCTTGAGAAGGAAGGAGGACCCTCCTCTGGTGCTCTCCGCCCTCTTTTCCCAGAGCTAAAGAGAATAAAAAACACTTTGCCAAACCATTGGAATCTGTCTTGCAGTTTCTTCTCCAGATCTATGAGCAGAGATAAAGATGGGTTTAGTATTAGCCATATTTAGAACTGAACATAGGTGTGTAGTCAGGGAGGTAGCCAGACGGCGGCTACACAAGCTACGAGACTACTTCCTCTCTTGTCTTCTATTTACCTGCCTTAATCACTGAAAACCAAAATGTTGGAAACACAAAATCCAAACCATTTTACCAAGATATTTTCCTCCTTCTGTCCTGGCAAGTACACCCAAGTTGTATTCCGTTAGGGTGCGCGCTCGCTGAGGCTGCGTTAGGTCTACAGCTGAGTCTGGAGAAAGGTCAGCATGATGCATTGGTATTGTGCGTGCACAAGAGCAGCTGTGGCTGCCTGAGTTGTTACCAGTGGGTGGGAACCCTCCTTCTGGCTCAGGTGACAGGAACTGGTGTTTTGGGGTTCACAAGGCTTCTGGGTTTGGCTGTGTAAGTTACACAGCTGGTGTGCTTAGTGGAAACCGGGTATGCTATGGTGGGGAAGCAAGGGTGAAATTACTTGCAGTGCTGAATATGGAAGACTGAGGTGAAAGGGAGGATGGGAGGGAGGTGTCGGCTTCTAGATCTCTGAACTGTGAAGGGAGAGGTGTCATGCAAGAGTAACCAAGGAATGGTGGCAGAAGGGAAAATGAGCCAGCAAGGTGGAGAAGGCAAGATGCAGAGCCCTGCAGGAAAGCAGGTCTGAGCTGAAGCAAGTGCTGAAGGAAGAGGCAGCTCTGTCTCTCACCGCAGGGAGCAGATTCAAAGGCAAGATAGAACAAGAAAGAAAAGTTGGGAGGGGGATTCAGGCAATTTCAAGCAAGTGCATCCAAAGTTGAGAAATGTGTTGCTGTAGGAATGGATAGCAGTTTTTCTGTTTTTCAGTCATTTCCCTGCTTCTGCCTTCCTCTCTGTTTCCCTAGAGCCAGGCTCTGATGGGGACCTCAGAGCAGCAGCTGGCAGTGAGTGGCTCAGGAGAAGTTACAAGTTGCACTTGTCATTTTTTCCTATCTAGATTTTTTTTTTTAAGTGCCTGCCAGGTGGTTCTAGTTGAGTAGGATGATTTTGAAAGGCAGGGTTCCCATTATCCCATACAGAAAGGCTGATCTGCTAGAGTGACGCTTGCTTTGACTGGTGATAATTGTGTGGTCCATGCTGGCAGATGTTGCACTTGTCTTGACCTTTCATTCAAGTGCAAAGACTAATGCTTTTGCAAGAGGGAAGGAGAGCTTGTTTGGAGCTGTAATTACCAGACTAGAAAATGTATTACTGTGCAATGAGAACATGCTAGAAAAAGTCTCTAAAGACCTTCATTTGTTGGGTGGTGATAGTACCGTAATAGAAGCTTAGCCTTGCCGCTCCCATGTCAGTGTTAATTTGTGAATAATTGGTAGAAGATCCCAGGATGAATGTACCAGTGATGGATATAGTGGGAAAATTGAGATTTTTGTTTGTTTGCCTTTAAAATAATTTTTATCTATTTAATGTTTCTGTTCCTCACTTAGTAATTGTGCCTGCCGTTAAAATCTACCTATTCCAGGAACTCCTTCCATGGCTTTACAGCTCTCTTCTATCTTAATGACTGGAAAACATACAGCATCCTTAATGTATTGCAGGATGGTAAACGCTAGCGAGCACTGATTCTATTTAATGGCTTCCACAGTGCTTTTTCCTGAAGGGTAGATGGTTATTATTTTATTTGTAAAAGATAGTTTAAGAGCACAGCTGGACTTCCTGAACTGTAGTACTTAGAGGTGTTTCTGTTGCTGTTTAATAATTTTTAAAAAATAATAATAATTTTTTTGGTCCTGTGCAGAAGCTGGTAAGAAAGCACTGTATGTTCCTTCAGTGGAAGTGCTACTTGAGTGGTCATAGTGAACTGGAAATTGCTGTTGCACAGTGAAACTTGGTTGTGTTTCTGTTTTCAGCCCAACACATTTTAAAGTCTGCGTGTATGTAAACTGTGGGACTTGGAGCAGCTGTTTCAAAAAATGTTCCCGATTAGAAGACAGGCTAAGGCAGGGTCAGTTGGTGTCCAGGGGCTGAAGCAGTTTTATCTGGGTGATGGGGCTGCTTGGTAGCTGACAGACCAACCAGACTGGAAAATGTGTGTATATTTGCAAGTCTGCATTGGATCTGGTAGTGGCTATTTGGTCAGTTGTCACTCCTTGAAAATATGGCTGAGTTGGTGCTCCTCCTGCTTGCCAGTAAGTAGCCCATTAGAGTACAGAATTTGGCCAACCTGGGCTAAGGCTGTAGTGAATTTCCTGTTGACTTTATGGAGGTACCAGCTTTGTGTGGTAAAGAAACTGAAACGTGAAAGAGCACTTAGGTGGCTAGGAGTCCTTTAGAAATAACACCGATACTTCAATATACGTGTGCATGCACTTCGTAACCCTTAAGGTATTATTTTTCAAGACTGCTTTTTTTTAAAAAAATGATCACTCTTTCAATAACGAAACCAACTGTTCTCAGTCATCTACTGACTGAAACCTCTGATAGGTATGTTTCCAACCTTAGATCAATAAAGATAATATGAGCGTCTGTCTCTTAAAGGCTCCTGGCATCCATCAGACAAAATGAGTTCTGGGAGCAAAGCAGAAAGACTAGTTTCTGTGGTGCGGCTAAGTGTATATTTGCTCTGCATCATTTACTGTGTTGTGCAAATATAGGTCTTGTCCTCCAGCCTGTTTGTGCTTATTGAATTTTAGCACATCCTTCTCAACACAGGTGCCTGCCTGAGTTCAGTCATGCGCCCTTGCAGGCATCTTCTTCAGCGAGACAGCGGTATTTTAGGGAGCGTTGAGTTAATGTGAAGAACCTCTGCTCTGTCTAATTTTGTCTTTAGGAATTTCACCTGGAAGTCTTTGACACCTAGGGCTGGATTTGAGAGTCTCACCTGTGTGGAGCTGTATGTGTTGCTTCAGGCAGGCTTCTTGGCCACAGGTCCCGCTCTTCACTACCATTTTTCTCTGTCCCACATAGCCTTGCTTTGTTTATCTCCCACACATCCCTGGAAGGCCAAGCACAGCCTGCTTCGCCCCACACCTCACACATATGCAATGACAAGTCTTCTTGCCAGCTTGTGTTGGTCTCTTTTCGTCATAGCTTAAGAACGTGTCCCTGCCCCTTTTTTTCTTCCTCCCGCCTTCTATAGCTTCAATTAACTTTTTTTCTCCTCTGTTGCTATAGTTACACTGCCTTTGATGAAATCAGCTAGGTCCTTCCCTTACGGTTGGAGTCAATTCTTAGCTGTACTGGTTCTGGCAGTGGTCCCATCCAATGTTAGCCTTCACATAAGCATCTGTCGTGGTTTAGGCCAAATCGGCTACTGGGACAGTATACTGTCCTCAAACCAGGACAGCATCACATCCATATTTTTGGGGGTCTTTACATGTTTGTTGCTGTTCCAGGAATACTGTTACCTATGTAACAAAAGTTCATAGTCATCTCGAAAATCAAACTCAGCCTTGCAGTATGCAAATTTGGCATTCGAGCCAATGGTAATTTAGACCACAACTATTACAGACTTTAAACTGATACTTGCTGATTTTTAGTTTAGCCATCAGTCAAAACTGGTGGTAGGGGTTCCCTGGTCACTTCTCCTCTGTTCTTCTGAAACACTATTTTCCTGTCTTCTGGGTACTCAAACTCCCACATACAGAGGATTTCAGAACACTATATTTGCTTCCTCGTGTTTTTAAGGGAAGAAGTACAATTTATATCCATCAACTGAGGCAGTGCCCAGGACTGCGTTGAGAGGCAACTGGTGGTGTAAGGAAGGGACTGCCTGCTTTTATAAGCGCATGCTGATCTCTTTTCTCAACACAAAGCTTTGAAGCTGCTCTGGGTCAGTGCTGTAGGAAGAAGTCTCTGGGAGCATGGGGATCTCCAGGTATGGGTGTAGCATCTGGGTGCCCAGCCAATTGGGCTGGCTTGATGTGGGCTTTGGTCATTGAAGGTTGCTTGAATTGTAACAAACCATAGGCAGGAGGTCTGAAACCAGTGTGCTATATCCAAGCTGATCTAGGATTAACTGCGGTTGGCTGTTTTGGGGTAAGTTTTTTGTGTCCCCATTTGTTATACACACAGGAGTCAAGCTCTGTCTGATCACTCAATGCCAGTGAGAACGGGAAGAGGGTGCTGTTAAAGTGTCCCTGTTAGGTTAAATTCTCTTCAGGAATAAAGGTGAAAGAGTTTGGTTCCTGAAATCCCATATGAAAAGATGTACTTTTAGAAACTCTTACCCAACATAGAGCCCATAGGAGAAAGTAGTAAATTTACCCTTTTTTCAGAGGGTTTAAATCTCAAACCAAGTTGCATCCCAGCTTCACAGACTTTGAGGAACATAGATACTGATCTGTAACCAAACATTATGACTTGCCCTATTTGTAATATTTGTGTAGAAAAAACATATTTCTTCTTGGATTTTATTCAGAAGAATTTTTGCAGATCAATTTCTAGGCTCTTCCTAGTGGAGCAATTGTGTCTGGTTACACCTATGGTAAACTGATGTTCAGAAACCAGGAACCCTTAAGGGATGAAATATCTTGGTGAAACCTAGAGTTTATTTTGGTAGGAGATAAGACTGTCATCCTTATCATTCCGGGTCTGCACGTGGAAAAGTGAGTAGCCATTACAGTCGTCACTGATTTCAGTTTTGAGAATTGCAGCTTCTGCGTTTCCATCTTGTATGATATTTCCAGTTTAATTCTGAGTTCTGTGGTAAATAGGGAGTTCCTCAGTAATTCAGCTTTGTCTCCTGATATGTCACACATGCATTTATTCACAATTGTTTCCAGACATGTTTCCAGATACTTTCGTTTTTCTTTAAGCAAGAGCTTTCAGTTTTAGTGGTTAGATGTTTGCCTTTAGATATAGATGAAGCAGGGATGAGAAATATCCTTTCCAAAAGAGTTGCCATCTGAGAAAAGGGCTTTGCAGTATTCATAGAGAGAAGAAATCATTGTTCTAGTATTTCTCTATTGTACCTGTCTTGCCCGTGTGATTTTCTGCAAGGTAATATCTTGTTAAGTAAACAAAGCAATTTAGTGATTATCGTAAATCGGGCTGATGTCAATAGAAGCATCCTTAAAATCCACAGCTGTAAGACTTTCTCCATAGAATTTGGTTTCTAATACCAACTTTAAAATATCCTCATAACTGTGATTTGTTGCTGCAGTGATCCTGTTCTTCCTCTTTCAGAATGAGAAGACTTTGGGGCATTCCGTGAGCCGCTCTAGTAACATCTCAAAGGTATGTTCCCTGATATAATTCAGTCTTTAATAAACTTGGGGATACTGGGATTTCTTTCATTTTGAAACTGAGGTGATATATATGGCAATGTGACCAGTAGAAAATGCTTCTTAGGCCTGTCTGTCATTGATAGTCACTCTTGAAACATTAGAACTCTCTGGTGTTTTGCAGACTCTTTACAGGTCAAATGAAATGGAAGCTACAGCAGGTTTTCTCTTTCACACTGTCAGCCTCCTTAGCTTGGTAGGAGCAAGATAGACAGATGCCCAAGATCTTGTCTTGGGGGGGGGAATCGCTCCGAAAACATCACTCAAGTATGTTCTTTTATACCATAAGCTGTCTGATGTCATGTCCTCTGTAAAACACATGTAGCCATGCATCCCATATTGGATATGTGGTTAAACATTATTTTATTGTCACTTCAACACTGAATTATTGTTAGCACCATGAAACGCATTGTTAGCACCATGAAACGCATTGTTAGCACCATGAAATGCATTGTTATCGGTGCATGACTACATAAGTATTTTTAAATGTTTGCTATTACAAGCCCTGATCTTGTAAGGGAAGCATGGTGCTTTACCCAGTCTAGTCACACATCAGTATAGCCGATGGATACATCAAAAGCACAGTTGCTTTGTTGTGCCATTAGGAAAAAAGTATCCTCTGTCCAAGATAACTTATTACAATATATACCCTACTCCTGCTTCTGCGTTAGAAGTGAGAAGATTTTTAATTAGCCGGAAGCCTGATGCCTTTTTGCTTACACAGGTATCATTGCTTAAAGCCTTCATGCAAGGAAAGTTGTGCTGGTTGACCAGTGTTTTTCATGGGGTGCATAAGCCTCAACCCTTTGTTGCCACAGTTGATGTTGCTGGTAATAGTGACTTTTAATGAGAGACTGAGACGTTACGGCTGTGACAAGCTTGAGTCCCTTTTTTCTATTCTGGGTACTTCAGGATATAGGAAGCTTGATGCCTGTCTCCAGCAGAGGAAACAGTGGCTGCGCTTAATTTACGGTTTATATGTACACAGACAACTTTTACTTTGGAGAAGAAAGACAAGATTACTGGGTGTCTTAAATAATGAGCAGGGCAACTGTCCAGTGCGCAAGGTATTGACCAAGCTGAAGGTGTTGTTATCATGGAGTGATGCAGGATTGTGTTTTGCAATCAGCATCAGAAAATGTGCATTCACAGACAGGGTTTTGAAATAAATACCATGTGAGTATAACTTCTCATCTGTGCTCATCTAAAATGGGACTGTGCCTGTTCCTTCTTACCCTGGCTCTTCTCTTCTTAGGGATCCTTAATTGCATTTTTCAGGTGTTGTTGCAGAGATGGTAGTTTTATCATTAAGTGTCATTGTACTTTTCCCAGAGTGTCTGAAATTCAGCACAACAAGCCTTTTGGCAGCAGCAGTTTGGTACCCATATGAAGCTGCAGAGTTCATTCTTAATTCATCAAGAACTGGTAGTGTGGCAGTGTGGTGGGAAGGACCTTGCACTCTGGCAAAGCTCTCCCTGGGAGCGCTGGCAAGTGAGACATCAATATTTGCATTCATCTTGAAACACCGAAACCGTGATTGCTGCGTGTTGCAAAAGCTGAAGTTCTCAAGGGGATCAAAAGTCAGCTCTGCCAGCTCAATGGGTGAGGCTTTTTGGTTGCAAACATGAGCTTCCCACAGATATTGATGTTCTTACTGCTCATTTGTTACCTCTGTGTCTGATCCATTTCATGTACCTACTCCAGTCTGGAGATGGCTTCTAACAAGGGCAAGAGGTGGAAGTCCCATCAGTGAAATCATTCCCCTGATTTGCCTTATACATCCGAACGCTGCCTTGCACATCCAGGCAGTCCAGTGCTGAGCTGCAACAGTTTATTTTGCAGTCTACAGGTGGGTTGGCTGTTGCGAGCAATTTGTAGGACAAACCAGGAAAGATTATAGTAGTGGGATGCTGCATGGAAGCTTAATTACATAGAAAATTTTTCATTAGTTCTGAGGTTTAATAGAAAAGCGCCTTTCATTTTTGTTTAGAATAGTGTAACAACCTGACCAAAAAGGCAGATTGAATACATGGAAAGGAAAAGTATGGAAATGCTTGGCTGCCTGTATGGCGCGTTCTGAAATCCTCAGAGCTTGTTGATGCTACACCATTTTAAGAGGAGCTATTTAACCAAAGTTGAGTTTAATCAATTATATGCTGCATTTCCAGATATGTTGGGGGAGTGTGTGTGTACAGAAATAATGATCACACTTCCTGCAAATGACTGTTTCAGCTATTATTTTTCCACCCAAATCTAGCTTACAGCGTAGCAATGTAGAAAATCTGCTACAAATGCTTGGCACTGCCACTTGATTCAAAGCCTTTCTGGTGCCGATATGTCATTACGAACCCGCTGTGATTACTGCTGTGTATCTTTCCACTGCTTTCAGTTGCACAGTGCACTATGAGTGGAAAGGATTGAGTCAGAACTCAGCCTCCAGCCAAGAGAGGATGCTGTGTTACTTGGTGTGACCAAGGAAAGCAATGCCCTAGAGCTAAAAGTGATCAAGGAGGGAGGCAGACAGATGGTGCCACTGAAAATGAGATCAGCTGGTAGAGGTAGCAGGACCTCTCGGAACATGGACCCCAAGTGCTGGGGCCAGGTGGAGCTGTCCCTTGGGAGGAGGGGGCAAAAAGGCAGTTCTCCAAGAGGCAGATGCTAAGAGAGGCTGAAGAGATGCTAGTACATGTGGCCAGGCCAAGAAAAAACAATCACCTGAATACTTGGCTAGGGATGGAGGCCAGAAGCAGCAGAAAAAGGAATAGGGAATAAGATGTAGGAGGATCTTCATATGCTGCCATTAGGTTTTGTGCAGTCTGTTGCACGCTGGGGGACGTGGCATTCCTCCAGGCCCTTCTTTGCTTTTTTGGTGTGTGTATTTCAAACGCTCCTTTTAAATCTGCGCCACGTTAAATGTTTGAATTTCTGGGATATTTTCTATGTTTGTTTTGAAATTTTAAAAAAAAAAAAAGTGTTGAAAGCAGTTGAAATGATTTAGTCATGGGACTTGGACACAGCGCGATTCCCAACTTGCCCTGTTCAAGCACAGTGATGCTGATCGAAACACCCCCGATTGGCACAGGGTGGGCGCACAGCCCAGATCCACATTGCAACTGTTTACCCTAAGCCAGCGCTTTTGCCAAGAACCCACCGTTCACTGGTAAGTGCCTTCATCATACAAGCCACACAGGGAAATAATTAGGCTTTATAGAAGCTTCGTCCTCTAAATATAGATGAAATTGACCCTAAAACACAGGTAGTCACTGAGATCAGCTAAAAAAGAGATTTTCACAGTGGTGGTAATTCATGCCCTCCACTCTTAGATAAAGGAATTGCGCTTACAAGCAGATTAAATGAGGGCGCTAACAAAGCTGGTCTGTAAACAGTTATCCTCAAATTAGTGATACTGTTTCGGTTTAAAGTGTCTGATATATCCTGAAACTGATGATGTGGTGTATGGAAATATCTTCAGGTCATCTGTGTGCTGTTCCTGTCATCTGATTGCTCTGGAGGGCTGATTTTAGTGTAGTGGGGAAGTGCTTTGTAGTCTTACTTTTGTGGCTCTCTAAGGGGTAAACTTTGAAAATGCTAATACTGGGATCACAGCAAAGGAATCAAAAGTGCACTCCTTCAGAAAAGACAAAGCATTTACATTTTTTAAGACCTGTACAGTTTTATCTTTTGAGCAGAAGCACACTGTGAAGTATTAAATTATTCTTGGGCTGAATGGCAGCCAGTGCAGACACAAAGTGGTAGCCTAAGCTTGCTATGAAATTTAAAATCCATTTAGGCTGTTCATCAGCTTGGAACAGATTTAGAAAAGCATATGAATACACACGTCCACTGTTGCCTGAAGCTTTGATGGATTCGGTGAGCGTTCGTCCGTAGAAAAGCAGTCCAGGTTTTTCAGTCACAGAACTTAGCTATCCTGTAGTCTATCAGATGACCAAGGTTTACTGAAAAGAACTGCTGCTCAGAGGTGCTCTGTTCAGGTACATGAGCCTGAGGGCAGGGAAAATGAAGTCGCTTGAAAAAGAAATTTTAAAATCCTTCTACTGAGCTATTGGGGAAAGGAAAAGACAGGAAAACCTATATAGGGTGAAGATTAAGGTATGCTCTTTTTCCCCACCCACAAGAGCAAGTAACCTTGTGCTGGGGCACGGTGCAGTCGTGTTCGTACGGAGCGCAATAGTCTCCCTGTGCTGTGATAAATCCCCTCTCCTGGGGCTGGATTCTTACTTCGTATAGGTATGAGGGCACCCTGTGAGGGAGGAACCTGCAGGTGTTTCCTTTCCTTCCTTTCCTCTTTCATTCCCTCAGTCCATTCAAGGTATTTTTGAGGAAGATTTTTAAGTCAAGGGACCTTTTTTTTTTTTTTTTTCTTCTCCGTCAGAACCTGTGTAGTTGTTATTGGGTTTAGTAAACATTAATCCTGTACTCTAGGCAGGTTGAATTACGCTTGGGGAGATTTTGAAAGGATAGCTAGCTTCCTTTCTCTATTGCCTTCCGCTCTGGTATCTCTAGAGAAAGTTCCTGCCAGAATCCTTCTTTAGATTTCTTTAGGAAGAATGAGGGGAAGCTGACTTCAGCTTCGCTCCTAGTTTCTAGACATAATGTTAATTATAGTCATATACATTATATAAAGTATGGAACAAAGTTCTTCCAGCAGCTGACTGCTGGTTCCTGTTGATTTGTTGCCAATATTATATGGTGGAGTTGATGATCTTGAAAATTTCAGATGCCTTTTTCCCACATTTTCTCCCCCCCCTCCCCTTTTTTTTAACCACTCTCCATTCCAGTAAAGCATCTTATCCCAGCTAAAGACACTTGATTTTAGTATGCAGTGGAAGTCAGAACAGCATGACCCTGGTAGGGAGGATTTAATGGAGACCAGAAGTTACTGATGTTTGATCCTGCCATGTTGATGTTTAGGAACAGCTTTCAAAACTAGCCTGTTAGCAGGGCTCTCTGCCCTTCACAACATCCAGCCTGCCTGTAGTGGCCTGTTCTGGTGATCTCAAGTGTCAGGTTAGTACACTCGTCGCGACTGGTTGGTCCCATTGCATTGCCGCCTGGGTGTGCTAGTTCAGCTGGAGGCCTCCTTTGACACGTGTGCAGTGAAACGACCATGTCTGTTCCACAGATGAGCACTGGAGACTTTACAGCTGCAGTGCACGCCAGCGAGAGCCCTCAGCCAGTGTCTACATGGAATACAGCACTTGCTGAAAGCATAAAAACACAAACGTGATGCGTACTGGTGGATAGCTGGAGCCAAGCAATTACATTTGTTCTGCAGTGGCTCCAGAGAAATGATGGATGTGTCCCTTGGGTTTAATTGAGACCTCCCTGCCTGCCTTCAGCCCAGGCTCAGGTCTTCTCAGCAGAGCAGGCAGAAGTGAATTTTGCCGCGGTGGATGAGACGGGGCTGGGGCTGCCCCTGTCAAAGGGAGGGGAGGTGAATGGCACAACAGAGTCGGACTCGCTGCGTCTCTTTACAGATGTCCTTCCCCTATCTGGAGACTAGCCAGGTTAGCTGCAGAGCGCCTTGCAGTTGCACTTTTTTCACAAGGCCTCTGTCACTGTTTTCTTTCCTAGATCGCTGTCTGTACCTATATGCTGCCAGAGGAACAGGTATGGGGTCGTTGGTCTTGGTTTCTGTGGTGTAAACTAAGCAGGGAGCAGAGCCTGGGGCTTTCACTGCCTGTGGAGATGCACCATGCAAGATAAGTGCCTGCCATGTCCGTGTCTAGCAGCAGCCTTGCCTTCTTAATACACGTTTAAATAGGATCTGTGTGAGAGAGATAAAATAGCTCTCTGGCAATGAGTTCTTCTAAAACAGAGGGTGTGATAGCTGTCCCTCTGATTCTGTCTTCCCCATGTGCTTCTGCCACATTCGTCATTGTGATGTGTTAATACCAGGAGAGACAAACCTGATTCAAACAGAACTCCTGGTGGCCCATTGCAGATCACAGCACTGATCTCAGCGCTGAAAAAGTGTCACAGTGCAGGGGGCTTGCTTGGAGTGGTGGTGATGAAAGGCGGTGAGCCTTGATCACTGGTTGTGCTTGGGACAGGGCAACTCCAGGGCATTGGTGGGAGATGTCTCCACTTAGCCATCCTCTACTATGGTTAGCTGTGTCTCTTTAATCCCCAGAGGGACTGGTGGTAGTTGGAGTTGGCTGAGTGGAGAAGACATCACTGTGCTCCCGTTGTTCTTATGGAGACAGGAGGCAGACAGAAACTGCTGCAATGGTCTCATGGTGCTTGAGACATTTTTAGCGCCAGTCTTTTTGACAGCAGGTGCGGGTACCTTTTAGGATTTTTGTTGCTCTCTTTTTATTTTTTTATTAGCCCAGCAGAAGAGCATCGTTTTGAAATGAGTTCATCACAGTGTAAAATAAAGGCAAACCCATAATCAAAATGCCAGGTTGAAATTTGGGTTGTGGAGCGTTTGGCTCCTTGCTCTATTGCTAAATTTGTGTTTGTCTGAATTTCCTTGTGCTGCAGTTCCTCCTGAGTAAAAGACTTAAAATTTTGCTTCTTTTCTCTAACCCTTTGTCTGCCTAAAGGAGAGATGTACTACATTATTAAATGTGCATAGTATGTTAGTTCCAGGTCCTTAGCTGAGACTTTTAGGTGTTTTCGTAGCACAAACAGTAGGGCCACAGTATTGGTCCTACTCATGTGGCACCTAGAAATGATCAATTTTGCAGGTGTGAGGGAAAACCTTTCTATGCTTCCTTCAGGCTTCTTATCAGTGGAGGAATTCTTCTGGAGTTGTTTCTAACTTTTTGCCTTCAATGAATAATTTAATAAGGTTTTTAGAATGTGACAGGCCCTGTTCTTTAAAATGAGATATAATTGCTAGTTCTAAAGTGCAGCCTAGAGTGAGATGACAGCAGCCATATCCAGAAGTGCCATCTCAGATAAGCAGATTATCTTGGAATATACCCAAACCATTGACATGTTCACTATGGCTCATTTCAAAGATGATTTTGTTTTCTGAGGCAGGGTGGGTTTTTTGCTTTTCAGTGTGCAGCATGTAGTCACAAGCAGGTAATCAGAAAAGGCTGAGTTCCTTCACCAGCAGATCACCCTGTTTGTGGAGAGGGGGCAGAATGAGAACAACTAGCTATGGCAGAATGTGTGTGAGTCTATATATGTACACGTGTACATATATGTACACTTATGTACATATATATACATACACACATACATATATGTAAAGATATATCTGTGTTCCTGATGGCAACCCTACAGCGGCCTTCCAGGGATTGCTGCCTTCAGTCACTGTGATTATCTACACATGAGTGCGGGCCACGCTGTGACCTCACTGAATTGCAGTAGATGGGAATGTCGATATACATAATTAACTAACTCTTGACCTTTAGTCCTGAGCTATTTTAGGCAACTAGTCTGGCTGGACAGGGTAAGTCACTAACACATAGCTCCTAGGGCTCGTCGTTGGAGGTGATATTCCTCCGTGCGAAGAGCATGAAAGTCCACAGAGATTCAGCAAGTGATTCTGGAGTTAGAAGGGTTGGGCCTTAGGCTTCCCATTGTATAATGAGCATGGCAGAAACCCCCTATGATAAGGAGTGCTTTAAAACCTGTTATTGCTGTTGCCACTGTAAGTAGCCAGTCCAACCAAAGGTGCTGCTGCTGGGGCATTACAGATGGTGTGTGTGCCAGAAGCTACAGGGTGGTGAAGGCTTTGGTTGCTTATTTTCCCAGCCTCTTCAGACTGAGGCTTGCATGGGAGCAACATCAGAGCTGCAGGCTAGCTGGATCCTCCTCTCTGTTGCGTTCGCCCATCACATTGCCTCTTCTTTGCCCTGTTCTGGCCCAAGGCTGCCAGTGGTTCTTCTTTTCTGAGGCACCTCTCTGCCCGATAGCTGCTGTATCTGAGTCCGTAAACCCAGACGGGCTGTGTGGACTGGTGAGTGTCAGCTGCGTGCACCGCTGCTTCTAGGACTGGCAGAACGAACTTCTTGGGCTCTTGGCAGCAGCTTGCATTTTGCTGTGCTCTTCTCCTGTTGGTGAGTTGTGCCTCGCCCTTAGAGGCTCATTGCTCTAACCGACTGATGTTCCTCTGGCAGCGGGAGCTAGGGAAGTGACTGGCATTAAACAAGCTCAGTAAAAGAAGTGGTCAGTTTTACCTCATCTTGCTATCCTAATCTGATCTGCGATGCAGCTGTGTAAATAGTTTCATGAACAAAAAGCACGGGAGGAAAGGAGGACGGACTGAGAGACTGGAGGCTCATTGAACCATGGTGGTTGGTGGTAGCCACAGCTTACGTTAGCTCAAACCGAGGGTGGGGCGTAACTTCCTCCAATGTTTTGTTGTTCCGCTTTGTGGTGCCTTTCCAAGTGTGTTAACTTCTGTTCATATTTTGTTTGCATTTGCATTATGTATAGAGATGGAGCAAAGGACCTCCTGTACTGAAGCAACAAGATAGGAGGCAAAGGAAATGTGTGGGGGGTTTGCGAGCTGTCTGGAACGGCGCTGGCATCTAGAAATGGAATAGTAAGCTTGAAATGCAAATGAAATTCCACAGTTTCTTGTTTGTCCCAGCCTCTTGATTTCCCAAGTGGCGAGACTTTGACACTGTCTTGGTGGCAGGCAATTGGATCAAGAAACCAGTAACATCGTTTCGGAGGGGAAATTTTGAATCACTGAATCTACTCATCTGTTATTAGTCTGTCACATCATATATACTGCTGTCTTTTTTTCGAAAGCTTCATTGCTAAAGTGAAGGAGTAGAGAGATTGGATTCATTCTAAGCAGGTTACCTTCTGTGATTTGCTCATAACATAAAACCTAAGACAGATTTATTAATTGATTTGTGACTTCAGTTCCAACAATATATGGCGCTGTTTGCATGGCAGAATGCAACATGCTGTTTTACTGGTTCAATATTTTGTTTTTAGAAGATTGCTAAATATGTCTTTTTAAATAATTCATTATTTAAGTCTTGCTAATTTTCATTTGCATAATTATAGCAGCAGATTATAGTGTGTCAGGTCTTTCAATAACTTGTCAGTCTTTCTTTAGAAAAAAGTAATTACTGCACAAACTTGTTTTAAAAGATAGGATTTGAAGTCAGAGATGTACCTGCTTTCAGGAGAGGTTAAGCATCAAATAGAGAGAAAATTTCCAAGTAATACCTGAATTCACCTCACTGTATGGTCAGCATTGTATGTCATTAGCATCTGCAAGTGGTGTAAAATGGGAAGAACCATGGTTTCCAGGATAAAGCCACTAACTGATCTTTAAGTCTTTTTTTGACTGTAACAAAACAAATTGCTTTCTTGCCCAAGGTTATTCTCTTGGGTTTTGTTCTATATGTGTATCTAGCTGGGTAGGATGGGAAATAAGTTACAGTGTCCTACTGCGGATCAAGAGGTGTGTGCTTGAGTCTTGCCCTCAACTCTTGCAGACCCAGCTGTAAATGGATACCTATTTTTTCAGGCTTGGTGCACCTGAGACATCCCAATGAGAGGCCAGAAACATTGCTCTCTGTAGTGCTGTTGGCTAGAGAAACAAAACCTTAACAGATGGGTCCTGTAAATTGGAAGATGATGGTTGTATCTGTATATATAAAATTGCATTTGTATGTATAAAATTCCTAGTATACCCATCTTCTCTCGCAAAGAAAGAAGAGTATGTTGTGTGACGAAGCAGCTTGCTTTTGCTATAAGAGTATAAAAGCCTGCAGTGGCCTTGTTTTTAAATATACCATAGGAGCTTTTAATAAATGAAATATGGAATTGAAGAGACCCGAGACAGATAGAGTGTGTGTGTGTGTGTTGCACCGTCACCAGAGATGGTCAAAGCGGTGATGACTGAGCTGGCGGAGCCGAGGTCTCTCCTGGCCTGGCTTTGTGCAGCCCAGCATGGTGTTGGCCCTTCTGTTGTTCTGCTGATTGCATTGTTCCTTCCTGGGTTTCGGGCTTGGCTTTGTAGATCAAAGAGCTGTAAACCTTTGTTTGAATTCTGAAATGCAAGCAGTGTTTTGCAGTGGTGGGAGAGCGGCACGGCATATCCAACCAACAGCTGTGGAACGTGGGAGAACCCGGTTTCAAGATTCTCTGTTACGAGGTTATCAACACAGGTCTCCTCCTTGCCAAAACCTCTAGGAAGAGTCAAGAAGTTTATGTTAGTGACCCACAGAATATTGAGGCAGAAAAGGCCTATAATAATAGCTCATGGAGTCCCAGCTCTGAGACAATGATCGTTCTTACCATACTGATTTTGGAGGATTGTCTATCAGCTGTTAAATATGCCAAGAGCTTAGCTTTATCTTTTTGAGTTAGTTCAGCTGAATTCTTCACTTATTCTATTTCTGTTCTCTCTCCCTTGTTGGGTCTACGAATGTGACTGCTGCCACACCTCTTCTCCAAGTAGGTGGGGGACCCTGTCAGAGCAAGAGCAGGATGAAAGGGCTCTCAAAGCACAGAGTACTTCAGGGAATGGTCTGGTTTGGCAGATGGTGCTCATGTGCATATGCTAGTATGGAAAATAAGCCCCAAATAGCGTCTGAGTTACTGAATTACTGATGGTTCTGTCTTGTGGAAAAAAAAACAAAACCAAAAAAAAAACCAAAACCAAAAAAAAAACCAAAACCAAAAAAAAACCCAAAACCAACAAAAAAACCCAAGCCTCTAATCTCTTGTCATCATTATAAGTGGAAGGATTAACTATTATATGGTAGCTAAATTCCAACTAGTCTATATGCACACCTCCATCTAATTATTCTAATTACTGTAGCATTGCTCATTTCCTGAGCTATTGTTTCGTGCAATGTTTGACAGCTGGCAGGTTCCGCTCCAGAGATGGCTGCATTTGACCTTGGGGGAGAACGTTTGTTCCGATTACTACTTTTCCAAGGATGAGGCTGTGTGACCTCCCTTTTTAGCATTTTACAGTAAAGCTACTTCCTTGAAACTAGCCCTTGAATGTCTGATACAGAGAGGTCTCTGACTCCATATGCTGTGTTTAACCCTGAAGGCGATTTCTGTGGTTACCAAACTCTTCTGACTTGTGACTTGCTGTGTGTTTGTTTGTTTTCATTTCACTGCAGGCTGGAAGTCCAACCTCTATCTCTGCCCCTCATAGCTTCTCTCGGACTTCTGTTACACCATCCAACCAGGACATCTGCAGGTAAAGTGTGTTGTTTGCATGGCTGCAGTGAGGCCCATGTGAGGTTCAAATTAAGCAAATGCAAAACTGAAAAAGCACATGTATGGGGAAGTAAGCGATGCGGGGGTCCCGTTTGAAGCATCCCGTTTGTTCGACTTGACTGCTGTCTAACACTGCTGCGTTGAATCCCACTGACCGTTCGGCCCCGCTATGTTTGCCATTCCCACACTAGCCGTAATTCTCATTTCTTCACTTTTAATTATATGTGTTCTCTTATGTAATTGTTTTTTACTTTCTGTGCTTTTATTCCACTGTTCTGCATGCAGTTCCAGTGCAGTGTTTTCTGAGTGTTGTCATCACAGTCCAGTGCAGTCTGCTGTTGTCTTGAAAAATCCTCACTGCCAGAGCCCTCTGACACAAGGGGTCACTGTGACAGTAATCTGTCAGGACACGTTACATGCAGCAAAGAGAAACTCCCGTGGGCAGGATCGGGGCCAGGCACTCAGGTCCACTAAGAACGCAAAGCCCACCCGCACTCTGAAATTCTCCAAGTCTCTCAATGACGTGGACCAGAAGGCGCAGAGCACCAGTGAGTGCTTTGACTATGTGGAGCGAACACGCTCAGAAGGCAAATTGATCCCGACTCAAGAGCAGTGTTTAAGGATTAACAAATTTCACCATAAAGAGAGGAAACCGCTAAATCTCAGGCCTCTTTCTTTTAGCAATTCTAAGCACTCCTACATCCCTTCCCTTTCCAACTACTCGAGTGCATCGGGAGGAGCAGAGAACAGCGCTGTGCATATCCCCTTGCTGGAGGACAAAGTGGACCATGACAACTCAAGGAGCAAAAAACTGTTGCGTTACCTTTTTTCCTTCTCCCACACCTCCAGCACCAGCAGCCTGCATAAGTTCCACGAACTGGAGAGCTATTCCAGTTACTTCCAAGCTGAGAAATCCTCCAGCGTGCTGGTGGAAAGCACGGACTTCTGCTCTGATGATATGGGAGATGATGACGTCTTTGAGGACAGCACCTCAGTGAAATTGAAATCAAAAGAGCAGCGGGCGCCGCTCTGTTCAGTTGAGAAGGACAGTGACCTTGACTGCCCTTCCCCCCTCTCAGAAAAGCTCCCCCCTCTCTCCCCTGTGTCCACATCGGGGGATACCTGCAGGTTGGTTTACCAGAGAACCGCCTACCTTCGAGCCCTCCCATGTGCAGTGGTGACCGTTCTGCTTTTCCCCTGCCTCTGTGCTTTTTCTGTCTTTTCTGCCACCCTATGTCACCTTGCTTTAATATGTGCGATTTGAAGCATGCAGCCTCCTCTCTGCTGTCCTGCACCCTTCTGATGCACTTAACAAGGCTACTGAGCAAAAGGATTCCCTTTGGAGTCAAATAAATTCTCTTGCAATTTGTTTCGTTTGGGGTTCTGAGATGGTATTTTTCTCTTAGCAGTGCCCAAACTGGGCATACCATGAGAGAATCAGCTATGCATATTAAAGGCCAAGCTGAACATGTCTTAGCTTTTAATGAGCGATGTGTTGTCCTGACAGTCACTGCTGGTTTGGTCAGAGGGTGGAGAGTCAGGAGGAAAACAGACTGTTTGAAAGTTGCTTCTGAGATCAGGTCAATATAGCTTAAGATTTTTTTTTTTATTTTTTTTATCTTTTCCTCACAGTTTGTATCCCACAACACTCTCTTATTTGTAAAGGGCTTTCCGGATGCCTTAGTCAAAAGGGGGATCTGAGCAGTGGGTGTTGGTGGGCCTGTGTGATGTCCATAGTGTGAGGTCCAAAAAGGATGGGTGTCCTTGTTCCAACTACAGAGGATTAGTCATCTGCACAGGTGGTGAGAACAGCCAGCTCTGGACTGTCTTCATGGTGACTTGTGGGCAGGTGTGCTCCATCCCAGCTCCAAAATGTGGCTGAGGAGCAGGAGTCACCAAGTACAGGAGCAAATATCCCATCCCTCTACCTAGCATTTTACTACCCTAATCTGTCTCCTTCCTGACAGCACTTTCCGGAGCTGGCTTTGTTACTACTTGCCAATATTATTTGATTTCTCCCCCTCATTACCAGCAAAATCTAGTTCCGTACTGGCTTGTCATCAACAAGACGCTGTTGTAATCCACCCACTCCTTCATTTCCACTTGCCAGCTATCAGCAAGGTCGCAAGAGGCAAGATGCTACACATCAGTAAGAGATTTCAGTAATAGACAGGGATGGCAGCACGCCAGGACGTACTTCACATATGCTTAGTAACTTATATTCATTCCCTGAGCTCCTTACCATCCCTCCTTCAATTCATGACCTCTTCCACATGGTTAGAAGGACTTAGTGATGTTTGATGCAACCCAAGGGCCGCGTATAAATTGAAGCTGGAAATCAAATGCCAGCACCTGTTAGTAACACTATATCGGGTGTCCTTGCTGGCTGCACAGTTAGGCTGGGAGGGAAGTGGGGGATTTTGCAGAGCTGATGCTTCCCTAGCAGCTCTTGCAAAGTAAGAATTGGAGAGCAAAACCATTAGTCCGTTTAGAGTAGGTGTATTTTGGGGAAATTCAGTGCTGTAGCTTTGCAGCATGGATCTGTCTCTTAGCAATCGACACTAGAAATAATGACTTCTTGTACAAAATCCAGGCTATCTAAATTAGCTCTTTGTGATACTGGGGTTGGCTGTTTCACCATTGGTTTGGGAATTTTGTTTTATCTTGTGTTTCAGATCGTACTCCATGAGTAGCTGTACCTCTCTGTGCGTATTTTGTCTTGGGAAGTGCTGTCTGATCTGTTTAAATGCTATTTTCAGTTAAGTGCTACTGTTCTAGATGAAGCGTTGTCGTTTCTTCCCCTGTTTTTTCTTTTGGATACTGCATTTCTGTCAGGCTCTGTGTGTCCGCCTCATCTGTTAGAAAGCAGCTGTCTAGTTAGCAGCGTCTGTGCTCAATTATTTTGTGCCTGTGTATGTGCTTGCGCAGCAATGGAGTTCTTTAGTTTTAGCTCCTTTGTGGAACACATTCCTTTGATATGTATGTCTCAGGATCCTCAATGGACAACCGCGTGTGATCACAGATATTACATGCCTCTTCCACATCCTTTCTGCTTCCTCTTCTCCTAATGAGCAGCTTTGCTTCTGATTCAGGATATGTCACTGTGAAGGAGATGATGAGAGCCCTTTGATTACCCCCTGTCACTGCACGGGAAGTCTTCATTTTGTGCACCAGGCCTGCCTGCAGCAATGGATCAAGAGCTCAGATACGCGATGCTGTGAACTGTGCAAGTACGAGTTCATCATGGAGACAAAACTGAAGCCTTTGCGAAAGGTAGGCACGACACTTGCTTCCCCCAGGAGATGCTTTGTTAAACGCAGATCCACTCCAAGAAGAGGCAGTCCTTGCCCCTGAGCCCGCAGCACCCCTCACCTATTTATCATGTTTCCGTGGCTCCTTGGTAAGCCTGGTCAGTTTTGTAGAGGTGCAAATTAACACTCAGCCTGGCAAATGGCATTTGCGCAAATTGTTCCACAATTGCATCAGTGGAATCCAACTGTGAGGGTTAGCTATTGTAGCCCAGCAGCTCTCTGTATCTGAACATACATACATACACACACACATATGTGCATGCAGCAACCTGATTTTTTTCTTTACAGTTACATTTTTAGAGCTGATGCACAAAGGTATTTGCTCTGCAGTTATCCAAATTTTTTTAAATAGGTATGACTGTTACCCGATTTAGTTTGCTGCTCTGAGATCCACATGGCTTTTAAGTTCTCTTGAAAATTTGGGCATTTCATGTTAAACTTACTTTAAATCGCACTTTCTGAGTGTAATTTGGTTAAAATGTATAGCTTTTTTTCTTTTTAAAGGATCAAACCTTTTTTAGCAAAAATATTGCAGTTTATGTAGAAGAAGGTTCACCAATAAATATGTTTTTATTTTTACTTTTTCTTAGACTGTGATTGACTAGGTTTTAGTACTTCAGGCTGCTAGAACCTGCATTTTTGTTTTACAGAAAAGTACCTTTCATAAATCTGGTGAATTAAAGGATATAGGTACTTAAATGCTACTTGTGTTATAAGGCCAGTTTTGTGCTTGTATCCTTTTTGTTCTCCCACATCCTCCAGGATTTCAAGTTCAGTTGGTGCTTACCATCAAGATTTTGAGATGGAAGTCACAGGTATTCTTAGCATAGACAAATCTTGCCACGTCTGCCAGAGTGGAATAGGTTAATAACAATAACCTCAGTCTGGAACTAGAATAAATGAGAAACATTAAATTCAATTATGATGAGCGTAAATCATGTCGAGTGGGAAGTCCAGACTGCAGCCATCCAAAATCTGTTATGAGAACTTGTCCGATTCCTAAAAGTGACTCCTAGCAGAAAATAGAGCGGATTTGAAACACTTTTTTTTATGGAGATGTACAATTAGCAAAGTATATATCTTATTATGTCTGGTTGATGGGATGACCTCCGCTTACGACTGCGGTGAATCGTTGCCTTCTAAGTACTGCAGATTTTGCCTTGGTAGCCCCTTCGCCCAGAGCATAGTACCCCTGAGCTGCAATACTGGCCATCATAGGCTCTGTTATCTGCACAGACAATACTTTGCACAGCCCAGCCATAGGACATTAGACAATCCCAAGTAAAAAGAGTTGCTATAGTTGGCAATTGGCTGCTGTTTTTTCTGTGCCTGGAGTGGGTGGAAACATTTTCAGAATATTTGTGCCCTGTGAGAAAAAGCTGTTGGGCACCTTCAGAAATGAGTCACTCAGCATCGTTAGTTATATCTGAACAGGTCATCTGTGGGAAAGAGACCAGCTGCCAGAAGGTAGGGACAGAGCCATAAACAGAGGGAGGAGGAATTTACCTCTCAAATATATCTGGAGAGTCTTGTAGAGGTTCAGCGGCAGCCGGACGGCGAGCTGCCTCTGTATCTTCAACTCAGCCTTTACGGTACCCTGTCAGTCAGAAGAAAACAGTCTGGAACTGGTGATTATGAACAGGATGGGACAAATAATAGGGCTTCTCCTTGTCTGTAAGGTGGAAATGGAGTTAAACACGCTCAGCCTCCTAAGGTTGTATCACAGTACAGTGCATTGGCCTGTTCAAACACAAAGTTACTAAGGGAAAAGGATGAGAAAAAAACAGGTTTAACGGTCTAAGTGACGCTGAGGGGAGACAAGAGAGGGATGCTTTGTTTTAAAATTTCAGTGGAAAAAAAAAAAAAAAAAGACATTAAATCTAAATTTTCTGCTGAATTTTTTGTTTTAACAACACTTCAAAAACCCAGAAATGCTGACTATTGTAATTGGGAAATTCCACATGCTGTGTCATCAGAATAAAGCAGCAGGGACCTACAGATTCGAGTTTCCTCTCTGGGCTAGTGCACAGTTTGCAGAATATCTTCTCTTTTGCTGTGCAGTCATTTCTCTTGGAGAGATGAGATGGTATGGCTTGGTTTGGTGGCTGTGGAGCCAGAAGTTCACAGGGGATACTGTCCAGCGGAGCAGCTCAAGCTGCGGAACAGAAAGGAGAGATATAAATTAATCAAAACACAAGTCCTCGCAGGTCTGTAAGAGCATTCACAAATAGATTTCACATGCTTACATTTTGACAAAATAAATTAATTAATTTATACTTTTATATTAAAGTTTACTAAAAATAAACAAATCTGTTTAGATGCAAAAGCAATTTTCTGTGTAAAACACAACATCCAAAGGGAATGTTTTGTCCAATCTTTTTCTAAGAAGACTGAAAGCATATAGCTTTCTAGCGTGACGTGAGTCTTAGCATGTCATTGCTGGAAGTCTTCATTCTTGTGCCATGATAAGATTTGGATGCCCACAGAACTGGAGATGTGGCGTGGACTGGCCAAAGAGATTGTTGGCAAGACAGAAGATCACAAAGTCTCTGTTTTAGTGTTCAACCATTCCTGTATTTGTAGCAGTGGAAACAATAATTCAACATAATGGGCGATCTCAATCGTACTGCTAAGAATACCAGTGACTTCCATCTCAAAATCTTGATGGTAAGCACCAACAAATCCCGGAGGATGTGCAAGAACAAAAAGGATACAAGCACAAAACTGGCCTTATAATACAAGTAGCATCGTATCAGCCAAGTCATCCTCACTCTCTACCACTCCTTTTCAAAGTCCTCTTTTTCTACAAATTATTCTAGGAGAGATCAAACACAGCTCACTACAAACACATAGGTGTTTTTGAACAATTCCTTGCATATTAGAAGCATCTATAATAATTGTCTAGTTTCTTTGTTTCTTTCCTAAATGAGAGCAACCTGGCTGTGTGGTTTCTATTTAGGCTGTATAAACATCATTGATAGAGGCAGGTCTGGGGATTTAATTTGCTGTATCCTCTCACTTACAAAAGCGGTCATCCCAGTTCTACTCTATATTCTTAGGGCATGTGTATTTAAGTGCACTTGGAAGACTGAAAATAAAATACGGGTGTCACTGCTGTAAGTAGTGTTAAATATACGTGAAGACTGAATGAAACACCAAGGTAGGAGGTGAGAAGTGAGCAGCCTTGAGCTGAGAGCTAAACAGCCCTGACTGTGCGCCAGGGGACTCTAACAGAGCTCAGCGTGAGCCGTCTGGCATGCACTGGTCAGTCGGATCACGCAGCACTGATATTGCAGTGTTTTATTGAATGCCTGCCTGAGCAAGGGTACTCTTTGCCACTCACAATGCTCCGCGGTGGTGGTGGGTACCCGCTGTTCGGTGGGGAACACGCGAAGGAGCAGCCTTGCTTGCGCAGCATGAGGCCTCGTGTTCGGGTGCCTCTGTGCCGGCGTTGCGCCCGCCTGGGTGAGCAGGGTGGGATGGCGTTGCGCTGAGGCTCCGCATCAGGGCTGAGCACTGCAGGTCCCCTCCGGTGCCAGGACCACTCCTGTCGCAGCAGGGTGAGCTGCGTACATGCTGTGCTCAGAGCAATAATGCCATTTGACTTTTAAAATCCCGTGTTGGGAGGAAACTGGTCTGCTGCCTGGTTTTTGTTCTTATCAATGTTCTTTTTTTATACTCTCTAGTAGCTGCAATAAACAGCTAATGTTTTGCTCTGCTTCTGGGTTTCTTGCCAGTGGGAGAAGCTGCAGATGACAGCCAGCGAGAGGAGGAAGATTGTGTGCTCTGTAACATTCCATATCATCGCCATCACCTGCGTTGTGTGGTCTCTCTACGTCCTGATAGACAGGACTGCGGAAGAGATTAAACAGGGACAGACTACTGGTATGTTACTTGCTTAGCATCCCACTTATTCTCTTGGAATAATTATTTATCTTGAATGCAGAGAGGATGCGCATCATGAGTGTGCAGGTAATGTTTATACTTAGACTACTCAGCTTTAGCCTGAGGTTGGGTTGGTTTAAAAGCACAGTTCTAAAATGATTTAGTTAAATCAGTGTAAATTCATCTGTGGGTGCTTTTTAAGTCTGTTTCAAGTCAATTTAGTTTGCACTTGTGAAATGCAGAGATATGAGAGCTAATCCACTGTAGCCAGACACAAAATTGCACTGCCTTAACTAATTTAGTTTTGAATTGGAACGCTTATTGAGCAGATAAGGACGTAAGCGTTTGTTTGCTGCCATGGCTACCTTTTAACTGAGCAAAACCAGAACAGGTTTTAAAAAGAGAAGTAAGAGGAACCTAAATCCAAATCTTTGAGGTAAATCAACAGGGTTTCTTTCTGTTCGGTCATCTGTGAGGTGGGTTAGCACAGGTTTCCTGTGAGAGCCACGTCAGAGGGGAGATGTTTTTATCAGCGGTTGTGCCTGAAGCAGAAGAAATTCAGGTTGATTCTCAGGACTCCAATTCACGCAACTGGGATGAGGTGTGCTGCAGTTCACATAGTGGCTGCCACCCCACTGCAGGGTTGTCTTCACTTCTTGAATAGTAGGTTTTCTCTAGTATGCCAGCGGTGAACTTAGCAAATTGAAATCCATTTACCTGTGCGTGCTGAGCTGCGTGTTTGCAGCTGTCACAGAACTGCTTCTTAGGCAGCTGAGCTGTCCCTGAAGGTGGGGATAGAAGGGACGGGCCGTCTACCCAGGTGGGGAGCCATCAGAAGGCGAGATGTCCTTGCTCACAGAGCGTTGCATGCCAACTAGACGTGCAGGTGGAAAATGTTTTGCTGGGGATTGAGGCACGCCACTTGGGGAGGTCGCTGAGCATCAATAAACCGGCAAATCCACAGAGCTGCTCCAGTCTCTTCAGAGCAGAATCACACTTCAAATTGAACATTTCTCATTTGGGCTGTAGGTAGATTGTTCATGACTTCAGCCAGGAAGCTGCTTTGGGTGAAATCTTTTTGTTTCTGTTCCATCCAACCCCATCTCTTCCATGTATGCTGAAATGCTTTCAAAGATTTATTGCCTCCAGGTTATTTTAGCCAAGAAATATATTAGATCAACTTGAAGAGGAAGTTTAGTGTGAATATTCAGTACTTGTTACAATGCTGCCTTTGCTCCCTTCGTTTGAATTCTAAATCTGGGGAGCGCTGTAGCGAGCTGGGGAGTGTGGGGAGTGTGTGTGGGTATACATTCGTGTCTCCACAGGGGAAACTATATGCTATCGCTGTCTACAGATGGCATCAGATAGCTCACCTGTGAATCAGAGGTTCAGGTATTAATCACAAGTGGGATTTCATCAGTAGTCACATTGCAGTGCCCTTTGTATTTTGGGACTGAAATATTTTCATTCCTCCCACACTACCATGTGTTTCCAGAAGAACACTGGTCTGTATCTTGATAAAAACTTTGAATATCTGGGAGGCCATGATTTTATTCTCTGTGAAACCTGATAGTGGGTGATTTAGCATTGTTTCATATCCATCTTGTGATGCCGCTTATCTATAAAAAGGAGAGAAAATGGGTGGATGCAGGACCAATGTAAGCATAAGATGTATAAAATGAATAGTCTCTCATTTAAAAGTAGTTGATAGAGATGTAACAAGATCCAGCGTCTAAAAGTTCAAGCTAGATAAATTCAGGAAAAGTAATGGTGGTCATTTTTAATACGGAAGGTAAGTGTGTCAGGATGCTTCAGCATCTCCAACGCTTGCAGTTTTGCATCAGAAGAGACGCCCTAGTTCAACAGCGAGTTACTGAGTGTGATGCAGATAAAATTGTCCGGTCTGCATAACGAACACGTCAAGCTAGATGGTAACAATCGTTCCCTTATGAGTTTAAAGACTATGACTCCATGTACTGTGTCATCACAGAGTGGAACAGACTTCTTGGGTCACTGACTTAAGTCGTCTGCTATGAAGAGGAAACCATGCCATAGAATCCCTTTCATAATGTGATCCAATTGTCGTTTAAGAACAGCTGTAAAACAACCTAAACTTATTACTGGCTGCTGCCTTGACTCTGTGGTTGAGTCTGAGCCCTTGTGCAGCAAAGAGGATCAATTGTTTTGGTTTTGCTCTGGCGGGTGAGAATAAATGTGATATGTGAAGTAGAAGTCCGCATGTGTGTGACTGAAAGTGGGGGGGAAGGCCAAATGAGAAATATGGCAGAGTAACAATAGTTTGTATGGCCCAAACTCTGTGACAGTTCCCTTAAGGGATGCTTCTGAGAGATCCAATGTATCCTAGCCAATACTGACCCAGTCCTTTTTCTTCCTTTTTTAATTTTGTTTCTTCCAGGGATTCTAGAGTGGCCATTTTGGACTAAGCTGGTGGTTGTGGCTATTGGTTTCACTGGAGGACTTCTGTTCATGTATGTACAATGCAAAGTGTACGTACAACTGTGGAAGAGACTTAAAGCTTATAACCGAGTAATATATGTACAAAACTGTCCGGAAACTAGCAAAAAGAATATTTTTGAAAAACCTGCACTAATGGAGCCAAACTTCGAAAGTAAAGAAATGCTTGGGGTTCACCATTCAGACACAAACTCTTCACATTACACAGAGCCAGAAGACTGTGCTGCAGAAATCCTTCACGTCTGATTGCTGGGTGGGAGGGGCGTTTCTGTATGTCCTTGAAGATCTAAAATATCATTGTTTACTGCAAACTGCTCTACCTTTTTAAAATCGGCTAACAGCTGAGGGCTGGCGGATGAATTTTTTTACCTTTGTTTTTTGTTGGAATTTTTTTAAATCCCTTTGGCGTACCTGTCAGTGTCATCATGGTTGCATACCTCTCAACGTTTTGTCTCTTGTAGTGGCTGATCAAAGAGCCACAGGATACTGGGTAGAATGAGCCTTGGGTTTGGTATCCAGCAAGCCGCTAGTGAACTGCCGTCAACTTCATGGAGTCTGTTACTTTAGAAGATGACTCTAAATGATTCTGGAATATGCGTAGAGTGGAGTTTGTTTGTTTGTTTGTCTGTTCTTTAAGCATGATGAAGGAGGTTGTCCCAGACACTGAGGGAAATGAGAGAGCTGGAGTCTAATCTACCGCTAACACTGCCACTAACATTTTGTCTTAGGCAGCAGGTGTAAAATTTTGCTTTACATATTGTGATGAGACTTACAAAGCATATAGCACTTTTAAAAATCTTTATTTTGTAATATGTATGTCAAATGAGAATGAAACTTGAAAGAATGTGTCATTTTCAAAACATTTCTTCGTTCTTTACCCCACATATTCTTCTGGAACATAAACCTCTTGCCTTATAAAAAAAAAAAATTAAAAAAAATTTCAACCTGTGGTTTCCAACACATGCCCACATTATCTTACTAAACATAACACTAAAAAAACTCTGCCTCTTTGGGTTTCCTTTGAAAAGCAACTTTTTCAAAGGATATTGCACTTGTGACTTGTGTATGGGGAGTAGTGGCTGTGTACAGTTGTTCGTTTTCAATGCGTAATGGTTTCAATGCTCTGTTTTGGGGATTGGTTTTGCTTTGGTTTTTGGTTGTTTTTTTTTTTTTAAACAGGTCAGATCATCAACACACCTGCACATATATACCTGATGTAACTTTCATTCCAAACCATTGACAAAGGGTTTGTTGCTATATTGGTAAAAATGTGAGCTGTTATGGAAAAAAAAGATACTTAGTCAATACAGCTGAAATTGGTTTTCCTTCTTTAGTGCTGTGTCATGTGTGAATTAACCAGGAATTCGATGTTGTCAGAGGAGTTGCAGAGATCATCATCTAGGAAGTAAATATTGTGTTAAGTGGATAAGTTTAAAACTACTTGCCTGGTTTTAGTCCTGATGTGATGCATTATGTGGTCAGAGAATAGTTTTGTCTGTGCTTTTGAATTTGGGACTGGCTTGTTAATCAGTTAGCCTCAATGAAAAGAGAGGGACAGCTTTGGAATCTGTTTGCGCGGCTTTAGACAGAGCTGCCCAAAGCCTGGGGTGTCTGCTGTTAATTGGCATGACCAGTCTGTGTCACTGAACCCCTGTCCAGCTTCAAGCTCATTTAACCAAAGTCTCAGTTGCGACTGGAGCGGAAACAAAGCCCCACGAAAAGTCAGCACATGAGGCCTCTGCATTTGACAGCTGACTTTCTCTACCTGAGCCCTATCTAAATCTCTGTAAAGTCAATGATAATCTTCTGGTTGGTGTTAGTAGGAGTTGCCTGGACTTCTCAGTTAGGGAAACACTTCTGTTCATGTGTCGAGATACTGAACTAAATCCCCAGCTCCGGTTCAGGTTTTACTTACTCTTCTTCATGCACAACTTTCATTGAGCAAGTGGGTTTTTTTGTAATAAAAGTAGTTGCTTTAAGACTTCCCAAAGAATAACAGTAAGAGATTGGTGATTCTTTTTCTTAAGATCAATTTATTTTAAAATTAATCTTGTAAAAGAAGGCAGAGAAGGGACTATGGTAAGAGAACGCACACCAGTGGTTTCTAAGAGCTGGTAGAGGAAAAGCATGTGCGTGCGTGCGTGCCTCTGCGTAATCTCCTGCTTGAAGCTTACTGGCTGTGATCTTCATGAGCAACACTGTACCTTGTTCTTGAGAGGTTTTAAAATACCCAGACCTCTACGCAGTCCTAGTAAAGCTGCACTGGCGTGGGTTTGTGTACCGTGCTAGGTGCCAGGATGTCCCATCCTTATGTGATACAGGCAGACAAACCCTACATACCCCGCTAGTAGCGGGGCAGCAGTCTTCACGACTATCTGCATGTAGAACCTGTTGCCTATGCCTGCCATAATTTAAAGTGCAATTACTGGGGCCGTTTTCTGAACTCTGCTGTGGGTGATCCTCTTCTATTATGAGGACCCAATAATACATTGTCTTGTTTTGTTTTCTATTTTGTTCTGTGAAAAGATTTACTAGATAAACTCAGGTGGGTTAAATATCAGGTCTTGCACACCTTCGCCATGTTCTTTTGAAATGCCCAAGTGCACAAGGCTTGCATGTCTGCGAGATGCTCACGTTACAGCTGCAAGATGCACAGAATCAGCTGCCGACTGATGCTGTGCACATTCTCATCCGATGTGTGGCCAGTAGGTGAAATGAAAATAGACAAGTTCTGGTACGAAGCCTGCTTGTTCTCCAGCTCACACCTGAGAGGCACTGGTGTCTGACTGACGTTCTGACTAGTGCCGATACGACATACTGTAATGTGCTGGTACTGTTTCGATCACTGTCATATGTGATTCTTGGTGAAACAATTGTGAAATCTCATTTGGTGTTTTGGAAGCTCTATGTGGCACAGGCCAGGTAGTGTTCAGTGTATTCAGGATACTGAAGTTTTTTGCTGCACCCCTATGTATCTTAACTTGGGAAGAAAAACCACCTCCAGCAAGATCATCTGGGGAAAAATATTTGCAGATGAAACTGTTTTAGCCAGTGTTGCTGCTAACCATTCCCTCTCCCAGCAGGTCTTTTCTGAATGAAAGTTAAGGCCTAATATTTAAACTCCTGATACTGCTTAGGAATGTTCATAGCAGGAAAGGCTGCAGAAGAGATCCATCTTTCAGGGGTTTTCGTTTATGCTGGTCACACTTCTCATGCTGATTCTTACTTGGTGTTAATAGTGGGCTTCTGGAGCTGCAGTTCTCTGCTTCTGCATGGTGCCGTCAAATGGCGTGAGAAGGCTGAATGGTGCTTTTTCTTTCTTTCTCCTCAAGGAGATTCTGTTGACTTGTTTTTAGCTTCCAGCTGCGAGGCACTGATGCTAGCTCAGGTGAGCTCCGTCCTTCCCATCACTAAGGGGAATGACAACCCCCCGTCAGGTCAGACTTTCCAACACTGGCAGCTTTTGAAATGACTGAAATAGAAGCCAGAATTATTTTATTATTTTTTTTTTTAGTCCTTGTTCCTTGGCCAAAGTTAGTTTGGGTTACCTGGGGCTTTTCTGAGACCAGAATTTAAGTAGGAGGGAATATAGGCTTAATACCATCTACCACAAGCCCTTCCCTAGATTGCCAAAGCCTTTGCTGACATGCCCCATGCTCTAGACACCTGACTGGACTCCCATGCTATTGACTTCAATCCTGTCCAAAAAAACAGCATCTGTGCCAAGGAAATTTCCCTGCCATGTCATATTTGGTCTATCTGCCAGGTCACGAACATGCATTATGTTAGAAATACAGGCGTGTGCTGCAGAAGGTTGATCCCCTTTAAGAGATCATGAGATCTTAGTTTCCTATGAATTCTCAGGACTTTCTTCAACTGTAACCCTGTATTTTGGGAGTGGGGGTGATATTTAAAATGTTGCCCTGTGTTCTGAAGAGATGGCCAGACCTGGGGACAGCTTTCTCTGGTTCCGTGTCACTGAGACGGGCTTTGCTTTAGCAGGGAGGATTCACCAAAAGTTACGTTGAGTTCTGCAAGGGGTTAGAGAAGTGCTGGGCCTCTCTGCTGTGCCTGGGAAATCCTGGGAAGCAACAGTAATTCCCTGTCCAAGCCCCCTTCTGCCAGTCCCCTGTACTGATCAGGGCATCGGTCCCACTTGTGGCGGTGCTGTGAGGAAGGGGGGTGCTTGGCGTGCCACTGGTGGCACACGGATATGGCCACGCACGGGGGTTGGTTTCTCCTGCCCTGTGTTTGGCTGGGTAAGTATCTATGACAAATTGGGACCTGGGTCCAAATTTCTGCTAAAGAAATTCTGCTGAGGTATGTTAAGATACAGATTTCTGGTGTAGTCTGCTGTGGAGGTTGTGGCCAGCAGCGAAAAGGAGGTTGGTGGTTTGGGGTTGGATCTCTCTCAAACATGGGTGAAAGAGGGCAAATACAAAAGCAGGGATGTTGCTGGCTGGATTTCCACAGCGTTACATTAGAATATGCGAAGAAAACTTATAAGTGGGACCTTTTATTTTGTGATTATCTTTTTAGTTTTGAGATACTGCAGTGTCTGTATATTCCAATGAAGTACGGAAAGCACTTGTCTTTGTATAGATGATAACTGTTTAAAAAATTGCAGCTGATCTTGTATTTAGGTAAAACATTTGTAGATAGGTAATTGTATAACGTTAAACAACTTTACACTGGCATGTGTTGTATAGTTTATACAAGACACTTCACACTTCTGCAGAATTTTTTAGTTAGTAAATTTCTAGTAACTTAAATGTATAGTTTTGTATCCTTTCATGTATGTTCATTTTCTCAGTATTACCACTTGAAGAATTATTTTTAGTTTCTTAAACTGTAATTGGTTATTTGTGTGTGATACACAGGGTTATTGACTGCAGCAATAAAGTGTTTCTATAAAAAAAAAAAAAAAAAACAGAACAAAACAAAACCATTATAGTATCCGTTTTGTTTGAAAAAGCATTAGAGGCCCATGTGAGAGAACAAGTGAGCTCTCCAGTACTAAGATGATCAAAGTTAATTACTTTCACTGGAGTAAACACAGAACTTGATGAGTGTTCAGTGTAGCAGGCCAACACAGGGTAGCATCCCATGACAATTTGATGTTAAAATGACTCATAATAATAAAGGGATAGTTAACCATCAGAATAAGTGGGCGACTCCTCCGATGCAGTGAGAAGATATGACTGTGCAGGTGCTTTGGGCTCAGATGCAGGAATCATGGGGTGAATTTTCTGGCCCATGCCATGCAGGAGGTGGGGAGAGAGGATTCCTGCGGGCCTTAAAATCTGGAGCTTCTGGAATCGACACTGAGTGTTGCTATGAATGCTTCATGTCTGAAGTCAGCGTTCCCACACGCATCGGTTTCTATGCAGAGGTGCAGAGCAGAAGATGCACGTTACTATGATTCTCCTCTAAGAAGAAAAATAATTTTGTGTAAGTGGTGGATGGCCGTATTTGTCCTTCACTGCTGATGGCGTGAGCGCATTGCAGTGCTGCGTGTGTTTTCATGCCAGGACTGAGCCTCAGAACAGGAAGTCTTCTTAAATAGGTTTCTCTTAAATAGGTTTGTAGCAGCAGTAGCTGAAGGCAAACAGCTATCTGCGCTGCTGTGAGGCGGCTTGTAACAGAAGCGTAAATGCCTAAGAGCATATAAGATCTGGAAAGCTGTGTCTATAACAGACATAAGGGGGCTCAAAGAAACTCTTTTAATTGATGCTTCTTTTTAAGGAGGGATTAGTTTTAAATTTTCTTTTGGGTAAGAAAGGGGAAGAAATCTCAATGCAACCCTAGGGAGGTGTCTCCCATGCAAAACAAAAGGTTCTGTCCTATGTTCCTTAGTGAAGCAACTCTGGTTGTAGTAAATGGACCCACTTACATAAAGTTTGCAAACCCACCAATAGGACCTCTGAACAAAAATACTCTTCTAGAGAGATGGTAAGATAATTTCTAGGGCCTGCTTTTTGACTGATAGTCTCTGGGATGAAAAGCTGAGACGGTTTAAAGAACAGAGCCTGTAGAACTGTCTGGCTGCTGGTTAAAAAGTGCTCCTCATCTTGGGTTCAGGCACCTTGAGTTAATTATAAAATAACTTACTCCTTCTTGTAAACTTCGTTTTCATCTGAAAGACTTACTGTCACCATGTGAAGTGTGTTCATCTCCAAGACGGAGCAGAGCGGTGGCTCAACAGCACATGGCACAGCTGTGACTCCAGGAACGGGATTTTTCAGCTGGTCCCCAGGAACTGGAGCTGTCTGGTGAGTAGTTACTGGTACCTGGCTGGCAGGACCAGCATGACTTGCCCCTCGGAGCAGGGCAGAGGGAGGTTGTGGGGAGGCAGGAGGGCAGCAGCAAGGTTGCTAAGATCCACCTGAGTGCCCTCTGGAGGCTCCAGAGGTGTCAGATGGTGTAACTCCAGCTGCTGACGGAAAACCAAGCCCCAGGAGTCTCAAGAGCCAGGCTTGTGCCTGCACAGCTGCTCAGCCCATCCTGCAGGAACCGTACAGCCTCCTCCAGTCCCCCTCTTCCCACAGCCACGCTGTGGACCACTCTCCTGTCATGGACCCCCTCCATTTCAGATTTCACTATCCCCAGCCTGTTCACCCATATCGTGAAGTGTTTGCCCCTTTCCATTCATTCTACTTGTGCAACCCAAATTTCCTTCCTTTTCCCACCTTTCTCTTTCACCACTGCCATTATTCTCAGTCTCTCGGCTTGCCGCTGGGCAGAAGGGGTTGTGCTAGGAGGAGCCAAATTACAATTGGCATGTGATTTGTAGGAATGACTATGGAAGTACCCAAAAGTGACACTGTGCAAATAAAGCTCAATGTCCACCTGCCATCCCAGTTTTTCCTGTAAACCCTCTAGGCTCCGGTCTCTGAAGTGTAGGATGCTCTCTGACATTTTGGGACTGTATTGTGTTACCACAGTACAGACAGAAGAAGATGCTTTTTCACAGTCTTATGATGGGTGGACAATATCAGAAAAATCGGGCAAGAGTATCTCATTATAGAAAAAGAACCGAACAGAGGAAAAAATCATTGAACTAAATAAAGAGAGAGGGAAATAAAATTCAGAAGGGATGCAGGGGAGGATTTAAAAAAAAAAAAAATCATTAGAGCCCTGAGTAAAGGAAAGAGGGAGGAATTTCAGCGCATTATGCAGGGTAGAATAATTGGAAATGAAATATTGCTCAGACAGGGTCAAGTGATGGCAAACTTTAAGAATACTCTTTTAACGTACTCTAGGGAAAAGGCAAGATTGGTGGCAGAGGAACTGAAAGCTGAAAACAGAGAGGAGACCTTGCTTGAGATTGTTAAGGAGCTGAATGAAGTTGTCTCAAAAGCTTTAACATCAGAGGAGGGTTTAAAATAACTGAATAAAACAACCAGAAGGCTGCACAGAGCAGAGGGGGGAGATCACCACTCAGAGTATGCTCGTTAAAACCCCAAGCTTCAAGGCACCAGGCTTGCAATTCCTAACATTTTAAGACTTCACCAAAATTAACCTCCTAGTCATTTTTGCTGGGAGCCCCTTGCTGGGCTGGTTTGCTCTGATACTCTCTGTCTCAAAGGCCACCTGCCAACAAGGCAGGGCACGCAGGCGCAGGAGAATTCATCACTGTTAGAGCCGTAGGGTCTGGTGCTGGGGACAGCAGGTTCCTTTGTCAAGGGAAACAGTTCTCTTCGTGGTTGGGAGAGACTAGGAAATGTCTTAGGCTGATGACTTGATCCCAACTGAGAAAGCGCAGCTGTCTTGGAGAGTGTATGCAGTATTTCACATGTGCTTTATCCCTGAGCATCCCAAATTAACTCATAAAGTATCGCTATTTCCTTCTTGTGGATAAACTGAGGCCTCTCTGGAGTCTGGCCTGCCACTTGCCTTGCTCTCATGCTTGACTTCTTGCTTTTTAAAGTATTGCATTAAAAGAGGACTGATTCTGATCATGGCATTAGCTGAGCCAGTGTTTCTCATGCCAGCAAGATGATGGTTCATTTTATCCCAAAACTGTGCTTTCAGAACTGTGCTAGGTTCACGGCCACACCTAAGCAGTCGATGCACTCCAGAGAAACCCGATGGAAGTTAAATCAAACCACTGAGCAGTTTTCTTGCAGCCCTGGACCAAATTAAGCTGTGGTAGAAGTTACAAGTGTTATTTCCAGGATGAATTTGGACCTGCCTGACTTCAAATTAGAGCCAATATTGCACAAACCTCTGTCAGGACTCTACCTTTGCTGCTGGGGCTTAGGACTTTTGCACCAGTCTTCAGTCTCCCACTAGTATTCTAGTTTTGCTGTTCTCAAACGTGTGCAGCACTAAATGATGCCAGAAGAGTCGCCACCAATGCGGCTGTACGCCTTGTGCTTGCCTTGTCCATGGCTTACCTGTCCCGTGCCTCTTTAGCCGTGTTACCTGCGCAGCCTCCCAGCACTGATTTGGGATGAGGAAGCCTGAAAGCAGGCTGCCTTCTCTCTGTCTCCCTCCTTCCCTCTTCTCACCAAGTGCAGAGTAGCACAGCTACATCTGCGGAGTCAGTGAGAGGATCTGCAGATTTAGGAGGAAGTGTTGAGGTCAGGTGGTCCCAGCTCTAATGGTCCTCAGGGTGAGGAAAGTGTCCTAACATCACACTAAATGGGATGGAGGATCCAAGGAACGCCACCTCAAAAATGGGGGTAGGAAGTTCACAGGGAGAGACTCTCAGCCCCTTGCAATCTGCATGATCCCATGTATAAAGGGTATAAAGATATTGTAATAAGTGTTATCGTAACTCTGGGGTTTGTGAGAGATTCAGCTGGTGGCAGCATTGCCACTGCCTGGATGGCAGAGCAAGGACACTCTGTCCTGAGCTTTGCAATCCTCGAGTTAATTTCTGGACCCTCTGAGCTGGGACAGAGGCAGATCTATGAACAAGGGGATTTTTCTTCCCATTCTGGTGGAGCAACACACAGTTAGCACCCATATGTTCTCAGCTATTAAGCCCATGCCCCTTAGATTATTTATGTAGCTTGGAAATTTCTGTAGGCTCTGCTGATCCCCTCCGTCATTTGTTAATTACCATGTTGTATCATTTCTCCCCACTCCCAGTCCTTATTAGCATATTTCAAGAGAGCCATCTGCCCACCCAAATTGCCTGTAGCCTCAGGAGGGCTATAAGATTTGTGACATGTTCACAGAACAACCTTGTTTTTCACTGGCATTGCAAGGAGATAGAGAAGGACAGCAGCTGAATTCCGCTGTGAATTTTCATGTAGTAAATCCCAGTGATGCTTGGCCGAAGGGGAGCTGTGAATAACAAGCGGCAAAAAATCCGTGGCAGAGTAGATGTGCCCCTTGCAGGGGGCTGTCCTGGCCCCCCACGAACACGCAGCCAGCACAGGAATAGCAGCTGTTTATGTTTTAAGGGCCCAGTTTCCCAGTTCCCTGCTGGTGAGCGCACAGGTCGCACCAAAGCCTTGTGAAACCATGTTCAAGTGAGGAGTGGGGCGGGGGAGATGCGCAGGGGTGGGGGGAAGATGCACATGGCCACAAGTGCAGAAGTGATGCAGGGAGCAGCTCCTGCCTCCCCAGGAAAGCAGATTGGGGAGAAATAAGCCCGGGCTTGCTGTCTGCATCAGGTCCGGGATGGAGCAGGGCTGCCTGGTTTTGGAAGTAGGTGGCAGAAACCAGCGCTGGGCCCCGGCAGCTGCGCCTGTGAGCACAGCCTGCTATGAAGGCAGTTATTGACAGCGATTAGCGATCGATTACTCTGACACCTTTTTGCATCTTTCACGCTTGCAAAGGGGGTGATATTGCACAGCAGCTATCAGTTTTAAAACAGAATGCAAAATAGGAAAGAAAAAAAAAAGTGGGGTTTTTTTTTTATTTTTATTCCGTTTTTCACGCTGGAGAGGGGTAGCGTTGCACTCCGCTTACAGCAGCATCCCCCTCCTCCCCTGCACAGCC
>NW_009649187.1:4518905-4522810 GCF_000708025.1 Charadrius vociferus
GTCCGCCGCGTGGGCTCCCCGCGTCTCGCGTGTCCCGTTTTTGGGGTGTTTTGCGGGAGTTGGAGGCGCCGCGCTGCGGGGAGGGGGGTTGCGGGCGCATGCCCCGGGCGAGTAAAAACCTTTTGCTGGGTGCCAGGCTCGGGCACAGCGGGGAGTTTGGTGTCCCCGAGGTCCGGAGGGAACAGGGGGCTCAGGGATGAGCCCCCCGCGTTGGCCCAAAGCTCCTGGAGGCGGCAGCGGGGTGGCAGCGCCCGAGTCCCCCACAGGCTGCGGGTCCCCCGGAGCGGGGGCGCGGGCTGGAGTTGGTGTTTTCCAAAAGGAACATGGAGAAGCTGTGTCGGGGTCTTCCTCAGCATGAGGGGTTCAAGCCTCCCTCTCCATCCCTGGGAGATGTGCCGTTCATCTTCCGTTCGCCGCTTAAACGGCGCCGCGAGGGGAATCCATGGTGGTGTTGGGGCAGCAGGGGAAACACTGCGGTGCCAGCCCGTGGCTGATCCTATGGCCTCATCTTTAGGAGACGCAGCTTGGATCCAGCTGTGGGATCCAACTGCTCCTTCCAAGAGTGGTTTCTTTGTGTGACATCAAGAAGCTGTCTGATACAACACAGAAGAGACTCGTGCTGGTGTCTTGTGCAGTGAAGGTCTCCTCAGGGGTGAAATAATGCAGTCTCTTGATAAAATGGCCGGGTTTGTTTTTCACGTATCCTGCCATTTTTTTGGCAGGATTTTTATGAAACATCTGAAATTCTACCAACAGTAAATGTTAGCAATAAATCACTGAAGGTGGAAATGATGATAAAAGTGAGAGGTGCTAAAGGAACAGACTAAAAAGACCAATAGCTGTGAAGCAGCTGGAGAGGTAAAAAATGCATTCCTACAAATTTCCCATACAGGACTGAACTCACCTAGTATTTTCTTTAATGAGCTGATAAGAGAAGTCAGAATGCTGTAGGGAGACTCCCTGGGCACACCTCTGTACAGAAGAGACCTGAATGGTCTGAAAGCAGAACTGGTGACCCAGGGGAACAGGACGGGGTTCAAACACTGTGCTGGAGCTGAAACATAAAAGAACATGGAAACCCACCGAGCAAGGTTTGAACACCACTTTGCTCCATGTTTGCAGCAAAAACGAATGTGCCCAGAAGGTGGCCCTGTATCTGACAAAAGCTGGGTCTGAAGCACTTGACATATTAAAAGGGTTTCACATACATCCTTCAGGGAAGGCTGTGAACCTAAATTTAGAAACTTTAGGGCTGACAGCACTAATGCAAAAATGAAACCGGTATATGATTTCTTTGAAATCTTACGTAAAGGAGAGATGAAACCAAGGAAGAATTTATGAGTTTACGGTGCACTTTTATGGGGGAACATTGTCCACGGAAGGGATGGCAGTGCAGCAGGAAGGATCCCTTGCTGCTTAAACCTCAGGAGGGGCGATCGGATCTCTGGGCTGGGATTCTGCCGCTACCCTGGGTGTGCCAGGCAGCAGTTGGCAATCTTGCACTTCTGGATGTTATTTAAAAAGTAACATTAGACTAGAAATTCACGCTGAGCAATTCAGTAGAGCCAAGGCAGGCACAGTAAATTTTTTTTTATGCCTAAATGTAAATACATACTCTGAATGTGGGAGAGCCTTGAAATCTGCGTCATGATATAGCAAACAGTTGGGTCTCCATTTCGACAGAAGAGATGTAGGAGACCTTCCCTCACTTCTCTGGGTGATTGTAGCCCAGTATCATCATGCTTCGGTGAAAGAAGAACAGGAACCTTCCCAGGGCATCGTAGGCTGTCCCCATTGCAGCGTGGCCAGCACTGGCCACAGTGTGTAAGTGAAACAGGCCACAGCACATCTTGGGTAGCTGCGGTTTTAGCAGCTGAAGCAGAGAATCCGAAAGCATGTCTTGCGGTGTTGCCCAGCAGTCCAAGATGCAGCAGCTCTGCTGGAGTAAGTCACAAGGCACTTTGCAACTGGGCATGCCAGGAGAGTTGCAATAACTTCCAGCTGCTGACTTCAGTTGCTCTCTTCCTCTGTAGTTGAAGGTCGGTGGCCGATAATGCCCACCCAACTTCACCTGTGGGCTGAGAGGGCCTCAGACTGAAAGTGCTACCAAAATATGATTAGATTAGTTAGTGTCATACACTGATTAATCCAGCGTGGCACCTGAGGTGCAAGTGTACCACCAGCAAAGCACTTCTGAGATGGTTTTAAGTTCGCTTGCTGTGTGTATCTGTCACGAGAAATTCACAGGAGCACAGAGACCAGCCAGGTGACCTGCGCGACAGCGAGAAAGCGGAGAGCCCGGTCTGATCACGGAGCAATGGTGGAAGGACTCTGGGACCTGCAAAAGCCCCAGCCTGGCTCCTTTCAGCGCAGAATCGTGCAGCTGCTGCTGGCGGCAGCGCGCAGGAAGATTATCTGTGAAGCAACGGGGTGTCACCCAGCACGCGGTGTTTGGCTGCCTGGTGAAAATGCAGGAGAATATCGTTGGTGGCCTTGGTGCCCAAGTGCCAAGTGTGCAGTGCCACTGCCACGGGGTTATTTTCTCTGGGGTAGGTTGGACTCTGGGAAAAGCACAGACAGCTCTTCTGTTGCCATTATGTTGTTCTCAGCTTAATGATAGTGGGTATTTGGTGCTCCGTGTACTCAGGGTGGGGACTGTGAACTTGTGGGATTTTTAGAGCTTTGTGGAAGCAGGAGGGTGGTTGTGTATGTACAGCTCTGGTGCGTCGATGTGCTGGCAGTTAGTGTTCCACACGCTTGTGCGAAGTCAACAGGGTGTTTGAGAAGCTTAGAGGAATGCAGGGAATAAAGCGTGCCAGCAGTAGTGCTTATGGGGGGTAGACCTGAGGAAAGGGGGAGTTGCACATGGATTTGCAGATTTGGTGTATATAACGAATATGCAGTATGGTGTGAGTAACTCTGCACAGTAAAGAGGACAGGTTATATGCGGTGTACACATCGGGGTAGATCGTGGTAGTGTCTTAAGTCAGTGTAGTATGTGTATAAGGTTTGGGTACAGAAGAGCGTGTATGCATGCAAACGGGGGAGATTAGGAGGTGAGGTTACAGAGTGCAGAGCAATTTGGGGGTGCATGGATAAGGTGCCGTCAGCGCGGAGGTGGTGGGGCGGACGGAGCTGTGCAGGGCTGCGCGCAGCTGTGCCCGGCAGGAGCGGGACTGCTGTGCAGAGCAGCCAGCTGTGAGCTGCGAGCGCGGGGCTGGGTTGTGCAAGAACAGTGGAAGGGTGTCAAGAGGAAAGAGCTGTGCGCAGGGCTGCGTCAAGGGTGCTGGCGTGGAGCTGGCGCAGGGCGGGAGGGTGGAGGGGGGCTGTGTGCGGGGTGCGGGACAGGAGTGCAGTGCAGGGTGTGGGGCAGCTGCGCTGGGACGGGGGCACACTGCAGGGTAGCTGTGTTGTGACAAGGGTGCAGCGTAGTGTGGGGCGGCTGTGCCGCACAGGGACACAGTGTGGGGTGGCTGTGCCGCACAGGGACACATCACGGGGTGGATGTGCTGGGGTAGGGACACAGTGTGGGGCAGCTCTGCTGGGATTGGGACACAGTGCAGGGTAGCTGTGTTGTGACAAGGGTGCAGGGTAGTGTGGGGTGGCTCTACTGCACAGGGACACAGTGTGGGGTGGCTGTGCTGGGACAGGGACAGAGTGTGGGGTGGCTGTGCCACAGAGGGACACAAGTGCACTGTAGCTGTGCTGGGACGGGGGTGCAGCACAGCGTGGGGTGGCTGTGCCACAGAGGGACACAGCACGGGGTGGCTGTGCTGGGACAGGGACAGAGCGCGGGGTGGCTGTGGGGCAGGGGCTGCCCGGGGCTGCCGGGGAGGGCTGTGCGGGGTACCGGGGTAGGTGCGCCGGGCGCTGGGGAAGGGGCGGGCAGGGCCGGGCCGGGCGGA
>NW_009649187.1:4523273-4525980 GCF_000708025.1 Charadrius vociferus
AGCCCCCAGAGACTGCGGCAGGGACGGAGGGGGTTTGATTGTCGTCCCCCTGTGCGGGACACCGCGACCCAGGTGGCTGCTGCCACCCCCGGCCGCCCGTCGGGCACGTCCCCGTCCCAGGGGTTCGTCCTGGCTGCGGTCAGTCAGTCGTGGGGAAAGATGGGGCCCTTTGGTTCTGGCTCACCGTAGGCTTGCAGGTTTCCTCGTGTTTTCCTTGCAAATACTAAAAAAAATACAATTAAAAATGCGTGCGTTCTGCTGATAGGTGATGTTTAGGGTCTGTGTCTACTAGCAGTCAGAGCCCTGATATCTCCAAGGAATTAAACGAAGAGATCAAAGCTTCCGGTGGGAATTACGATGCCTGCCAAGGGAAACGTGTGGGGCAACTTCAATGGAAGTTGGGAAACTGCATGAACATGCAGGTTTGAGAATGAAGTTGGGACCGGGGCTGTCAGCTATGCTCTTCTTTCGAACCTTGATTTCTGCCCAGTGTTGTGCCTTGTCCTCTCTGTGGTCCTATCACAGTATCCAGGCTATCCATCTGTAATCACTTATACTCTGAGCACTGCTTTAGAATGGCATTTATTTATTTGCTCATTGTCCACTGTGGAAATGGTAGACTAGGGTAATTATTTTTTTTCCCCTCCCAAAATGTGTAGTTTATTTGGAAACCCAACTCACAGTTTCCAAAAGGTCTGATGAGATTTAAGCAACTTTGAAAATTGTAACAAATTCCTCCTAAGTCTGTTTGGAAATGAGACCTACTGCTGCATGTATGAGTGAGATTTCACTTTCACGGTTCTGCTTTGCCTTTAGGTGTGTTTCTTTAATCATGGGGTTCACAGCCTAAGTTAGGTATCTGGTGTCTTCTGCGTTAGACATCTCAGATACGGTTAACAGCAGTCAGAATTTTGAATGTGTTGCTGGCATGTGTAGATGTGGTCCCCGGATATTTATAGGTGATGTTCTGAGGGGTTGTTCTAGCAAGTTCAGGTGTGGGGACTTACCAGCCACTGCTGTTGAGGTTCGTTTCCTTCATGGTTAAACATTCATTAGCTCAGAACCTTGTTATCCAAATCTCCCAAACGGGCATCCAGTCATTCTTTCTCTCTTACCCAGTGAATATTCACATATTTTAAGCAAAGCTTAACAATGGTAGCAAGAGGGGTTGAAGAGGGCCTCAGACTTAGGGTTCTTTCCCAGGAGAGGTGAGCCCTTCCTGGCTGAGGAGATAAGCACCAGGGTCTTATCCCTGGGCTACAAAAGAGGGTTTCACTGTTTTTGAGAGGTGGCTGTGAGGGAGAGGCTGGCAATACTCTGAGCATCCGATTGGATTGGGTCCTGTCACAGGGACGAGATGCCATGATGTGAGCATTAAGTATATGCTCAGCAGCAGCCGTTGAACTGCTGCAGGACCAGGTCCAGCAGGAGCAGAGGTGCCTGCGAGCATTGTACCCCGCTGGGTGAGGAACCAGCGAACTGAGGTTTGTGGGTGTTAGTAGCACTGCAGCAGAGGCTGTCTGCACCTAAAAGGAGTACTTGCATCTCCTCGGGAATGCAGCTTTTAGGCACATTTGAAAGTCTTCCCGTGTGTCCTAGCATTTAGTATAAAATGTGTTGTCAGCTAAGGAAGCTTTCCACAGCAGGGACTGTCACTTCTTTTGTAAAGCTTGTTTCCAAGTGCAAAGGTTCTTGACAAAATCCAGATGACAACTTTTTCTCCTATCCAAATTAATTATTTCTGTTCATTGTTATGTGTTTGATACTTCAAATACGCAGTGATTTTTTTTCAGCGTGTATTTATTGCAGAGAATGAGCATAACTGTGTGTTCCATAAAATGTCTGGGTCATTGGACGCTTGCAGTACGATGTGCTAAGTTTTGTTGTTGAGGATACTTTCTTGGGGAGTGCGGTGTGTTTCTCCAGGCACCTGTTCAGGTAACATTGTGCCTAAACCACTGTGAGTCTTACTAGTACATTGGGCAACGAAAGAAGGAAGGAAAAGAAAATTACCGATACGAAACCAAAAAAAATAAAACTGAAGCAGGCCAAAAGAATTTCAGGTTGGCTGGTTTGTAAAATGTAGCAACTGGTTTCACATTTCTGCCTTTAATGTTGCTTTCAATACCATCTCTATAATTTTCTTTTTCAGCAAAGCAATTCAATTGTGGACACATTTGCAAAAAAAAAAAAGCACTTTTTCAGTGGATGACTGGAATTTTACAGTATTATCTTGTAAGGCTTTGTCTGCTTTCCAGTTTTTCTTTTCTAAGTGTTGGGCCAGGCTCAGTAGGTCCATTGTCCTGGTAATGTCTTCATTTGAATTAATGCAAATTGTGTGTATTACTAGATATGATGAATGAGGGCTTGGGCCAGTTCTGAGTAGGAGATTTGCATGCCAGGTGTTGATTGAGGGAAAGGGACTTGGAAAAACCTGAAGGGGATTTGCACGCTGGTAGCTCAGTTGGAGTTTTTGTCTGACTGACTCCAAGTACTGGACACGGGCGATGTAGAAAGCCAGAGCTGCTTTTCTTTACTCGGTGTCTTTTGAGTAAGTTCCTGTTGGTGCCGAGTGATTTCAAAGCCAGTGTTACGGTGTCACTCAGTTCTCTGTTTTCTTCCTGTTACCCCTTCATCTGCTTTTTGCTTTTGTTGAAAGAAATGCCCTCACAAGTATTTCGCAAAGGGTAATACAGTTCTTTCCATT
>NW_009649187.1:4526030-4542305 GCF_000708025.1 Charadrius vociferus
TAGTCAGTAGGAGTCACTCAAAAAGGAAGAGCTTAGGTTTTGCGTGAGATTGAATGCTTGAACAGGATGCTGCAGGAGTTTGGACAGTCCAATAGTCTTAATTAATTCTGTTCTCTCACTCTGAACTCAAACTGTGTAAAAACTCCTGGCATCTCTGGCTCGCCGTGCAGCCGTCAGGGATGCCATGTGCTTACCAGGAGACCTCGTACAACAAATACCATAGAAACCTTGAGCAACCAACTGTCAACTCTTACCTGGACCTTGTACCATCTTTGTAACCTGACATACCTTTACTGCATTAGCAAAATTGTCATCTCGGGTGAGCCCATGGTGTTGCTGGCTTGGAGGCAGCAAAAGGTGGGTGCACTATCGGGAGGGAACCCTCACTTTCGGAAGTACCATTAAAATGGGAATGGTGATGGTCATAAAAAGATTCAAAACCTGTAAGCAACATTTAGGTCAATTGAATGGCCTTTTTGCAACTATTTTAGGGCTCTTGTAATATTAGCAAAGAGATTGTTACCAGAAGAATGAGTTTATTCCAAAGATTTGCTGTCAATGTGAATTTCTATCGACTCTTTGGATCTGATTCCCGTTGCTCTTTAATTTAAATCTTAGATGTATGTATATATAGGTGTGACATTATAAAAACTGTAGAAAAATATACATGTAAATGAGGATTTTTAAAAGTGAAATTGTTAGCTGAACCTTTATAGGAGATGAATTTAAAAAAAAGATAGTCAAGTATCTTGAGCAACACGGATTTGATGAGAAAATAAGACTACTTTCAGACTTTCTGTGCCATACTAATCACTTGACAGCAATGGGTTTTCATGAGGACTTGAGCTAAAAATAATGCAGTACATTCCCCCTATCAAGACAGTGTTTTTGGTCCCCTTATTCTTCCTCTATACACAACTAGCCCTGGAATGGGAACTGGAAGTGGGTGAGGAGATGGAGCATAAAAATCCCAAGGAGCTGAATACAAAGTGGATCTGATCCAGACGCGGTTTATCCTTTGCTTCTGTAGGTTGTTGCGTTAGTCTTTACATGTTTAAATTCCCTTTAGATTGATGAACACAAGTGGTTAATAACTCACATAGGTTCGTGGATTCACTTGGACTGTGTCTCTGCAAGGTGGCTCCTTCCAGCTCCTGACTGCCAGATGCAACAAGACCGTGGTAGAATTGAAAGAGGGAATTCGGTTTGTGTTGTAATCGTATAAAGAGGTACACAAGCAGGAAGTGGCTGAGTGTGAGATACATGGTGTGACAGTCTGTGACGAGGGACTCTTCTGCAAAGTGCCATCTGGTTCTGGAAAGACGTAAGAAATTGCAGAAGTTCTGACTCAGTGTGAAACCCGAGCCTGTTAAAGACTTCATTGACACTGCTTGTATTGAAAAAAACGGGAGTTGAAGCGAAATTAGTATGAAATAGAAATGGTTCAAGTGCTGCCTATTTCCAGAAAGAAGATTTGAAGAGTGGGAAACAATCCGAGTGTGTTATCTACATTCTCTAGCCGTCATCATTCTTTGTGCTGAGTGACACGAGCGAAGCCAAGAATATTGGACGTGGGGTGATAGTCAAAGATCAGGGTGCTGTTTGAAACCAGCATTGTGGGAGGGAAGAATCGCCATTCACTTCGCCAGGAGCACAGGGGTATGTCCTACAGTTGCTGACTGCCATAGTTGTGGCTCAAGGCACAAATGTGATTCCTTTCTCAAAAATGTGATTTCTGAGAAAAGCCACTCAACATTTTTCAGTGTCCACAGCTGCTTCAAAACCATGAATTGTCAAGGGAATGAATTTACCTTTATGCATTATGCCTTTAGGTGTTCTGGGATAGAGGGGGGGGCACGCGTGTGGAGGGGTTGAAGAATCAGCAACATAAACTTTCAAAAAATGTTTAAAATTAACATATTTACTGGCTCTACCGAAAGAACTATTTCTTTTCTGCTATGGAGATATAAGGAAAAGTGACAAGCATAATTTTAATATGTTGGTTGAAATCTCAGCTCTGTGATTTTCATCTCTGAGCTCACACCCTAGCAGACAGATGCTGTCATCCCAAGCTTGCCAAGGGCCACCATGCTATTTGTGAAGCGGTTTGTTACCACCTGGTGCGTATGGGTGTGCTATTGGCATGAACATTGCAAATTTTTATTTAAGACATGATGGTCTTCCTTTTGAAAAGAAATCGTTCGATGTCTTTTGCTTTAACACGCATGGGGAGAATATAGCTTAGACTAAGATTAGTCTGTTAAGTCTCAGAAAATGAAAATAAGCACCGTCCATGCCCTTTTTAAATATCTGAGGCGAACATTAAATACTGCATGTTAGAAGAAATTCCAATCTCCTTGTTAGTATGAGATAGCTTCATGTGAGTTGCAGTGTAGCGATCATGGCCTGACAGTTTCAAAGCTGATTGAAGAACGTCTTTGGGGAAAGACAGGCAAGGACAATGTTTCATTGTCTGCAGGATGGACTTCAAAGCCTAAAGGGTTTTTTATTTTTCTCTGACTTCTATGAGTCAATTAGATGTGACAAACTTTATGAAAACGGATGTTTTTATATAATGGGTTATGAGAGAACTGAGGTCTGTCATCCCAAACTTTGGTGGGCAGATAGATGTCTTCATCCCAAAATGATCATCACAGCTGGTAATTCATGGATATCTCATAGAAAAGGGTACTTTGCATCAATAATGTGGGAAACTTGGGTTAAAATGGGAGAGGAACGGGTGCCAAGGGATCCTTCTTATGTGTGTTCTTCCAATCATGCGGGTACAAGTTGCTATGAATCTTCTTTTGTAACAGTTGAAATAATAAGTGCCATCTGGAGGCATTTAAAAATTACTTTTTTTTTTTTTCCTCCTTTCTCCTGTCTGGAATTTAGTCTTTCTTCACTTTTCAGTTTTGGTCCTTATGTGAATTAGCCTTTCCCTAGCAAGTAAGACAGTAACAGTGGGCATATACCCTGGGGAAGACTAAGAAAATGCTCCTGAAAAGAACAAGCAGAGTGTGGTGTCTAGGTCAGGAGCCAAATGACAAAGCTCTCCCAGGCAGGTGAGTCTCTGCAGGCACTGCAGCACGTCGATGCAGTACCTCATCCTTTTGATATCAGCAGCTGGTTGGTTTCTGAGATTGTTGACTGCGTAGAGAAAGCAAGCACAAGAGAATGAAGTCTCTCCTTGTAACCACATGAAGCTTAGCAGGATCATCTGAGCAGAGTAGGCTTTGGCGGCTGCTCCCACGCTTGCCATAGCCAATTCAGCTTTGTTACGATGAGCGCTTGGCTACTACTGTTTGTCCTGAGCTGTTTACACTCTTCGAAAGTGAGAGTCCATTCCTGTTCTCCTCAATTGCCTCACACCACATGGTGTCTTACTGGTTATATTTGAAACAATTACTTGTTTCTTCCTATGCTGGTGTTGCTTAATAGTGCAAGTGCCATCAGACCTGTCATTTGCCGGGTGCTGTCCCCCCATGCCGTAAGAGACTGGGTGCATCCCTGAGAAGTTAGCCCCAGGAGCAGACTCACGTACCCATCTCTGGGATAAGCGTTCGCTGTCCTAAATCTGTTAGGCAATTTAGGAAGGCACTTAAGTCAGCATTCATAACAGCCGTTGTGCTGAGTGGAGGGTGCTTAGCATGGGCAAGAAGTGCTGAGGAGAGCACCGTGTCCACAACTGTCCTTCTCCCTGGCCTGGCCATGTAGCTGTGGCACTGAAAGCAGTGTTGAGGGAGAGGTGATTTACACAGTGAACCGGTGCCTGGCCTTGGTGGCCAAAGTCATCTTGTCGTGTCTAGGTGACTAGTTCCTGTGGCCTTCAGTGTGGCCACTCGTCACACCTGACTAGCTGGAGCACTTAGCAGCTGAGGTTTGCTATTATATGTGCTCACAAATACAGTCATCCTGGTCGGCCAAGCAGCTCCGCATCCATTTCAAGCCATCTGATGGTGAAGCCCTGAGAGCCCAAATCATATATGGGGGCTGAGAAGAGGCCTACCACATGGAAGAAATGGTCAAATAGTTGAAGCCATTGTAATTCAAATGGAAGAAGAAAATGTTCACTGCTTCTTCTTCAGTAGCACTGCTGGAGGTCATCAATAAAAGGAAAGTGTGGTATTGTGTCACTTCCTCAGCCTGACCGGGTTCAGAGCTGCAGCCTTTGTACCTTAGCAAAGCTTGGTCTAGGGGCAGCACCAGGATTGGTCTGCTCCTCACCTGGATCATTGCATAGCCAATAACTCAAGGTTTCAGGGACCTGTCCCTGTAGGCCACTGCTGAGGGCACTCCTGACGGTGCAGGTATGGGTAGTCCTAGCCTTCAGTACCAGCTCAGTGCAAAATCCCTGTGACTGGACCTTTAGGGTGGGAAAGGACTAAACAGCTAGGTCTGAGGTCCCTCCATGTTGCACAAGTCAGGCCTTTGAGTTAACACCAAACTGAGGAAGGTGCTAAACCATGTTTCCACATGCTGGCTTGTTTTCTGTGAAAGAATGAAGTGCCGCCAGAGCTAAATGGGGTTCTTGTGAACCTTGTTTTCAGTTAGCTACTTAAATTCCTTTGTACGTCTGAGCCATACAAACATAAAATGTATCATTGGCCAGATCTGAGTTGTACAAACATAAAATGTACCATTATCCTCTAAAAACTGGAAGCGTGAAGAAGACCAGCCACAGGAAGCACAAGACATAGGGGATATGAGTGATCTGGATACTGTCCTTAGTCTGAAGCACGTATGACTAATATACATAGGTCTTTAGATTCCTTGTCCAAGATATCACTCTCATGATCATCTTTCCACTCCAGTTGCATGAATAAGTGTGCCCTAGCAATATCTCTTTCATCTGTTGCTAGGAGAGCAGTAAGTGGTTTCATGGTCTGCACATTTTTCTCAAACTTGCAAACATTTCAAGGAGTAATGCATTTTTTAGGCTGCATACAAAAATGTTTCTCCGTTTTTGGAGTGTTTTGTTTTTTCTTTTATTCACCTTTCCTCTGGAAAGTTCTGTTGTACCCATGCCATGTCAGGAAAGGCCAGGTACGCTTGTGTAGTGCTGGTTGTGCTTCCTGCGTGTGCAGTGGATCATTGACTGTATTCTTCTCTGTAGGTTGACTCCTATGATGTGACTGTGGAAGAAGACCTTGGAGAAATTCAACTAATAAAAATTGAGAAACGAAAATATTGGTACAAGGATGACTGGTACCTTAAGTATATCACTGTAAAAACACCACTGGGTGACTATTTGGAGTTCCCATGCTACCGTTGGATTACAGATGAAAGAGAGATTGTCCTTCGAGATGGAAGAGGTGAGAGCCGTAAGAAACCTGATTTCCTGCAGAACATGCAGAATTCTTCCACCTCTCCTTCCCCTTTCCCCATGTACCTCCCAGTCTTCTCTCTGACGTGGAGCCTCACTGCCAGTCCCCTTCTGCATCCTAAGGGATGCAGTCCCTGCTGACTGGGACTGCTTTCTGAGCAGTTTGTTGGGCTGGGCGCTGGCAGGTGAGTTGGATAGTTTGAGAAGCACATGCAAGGAAGAGTCCTTACGCTGGCTTGTTACACTGGTCTTGAATTTGAAGGCTGACCCGAAAGCCAAATTTTTGTCTGCTCCACATCTCCATTGCTGGAAGCCCTTTTGATCTAATTAGAATTAGTGTGCTGTCTTTGTTTCATACTAAGCCCCGAAGTGGCCCATGATTAATTGCCTGTAAATTGCCTTGTTTTCTTGAGAGTAAAATAAAATCCCAAAGCAGGCTGCTTAGCAGGTGTAAGGACTGACTTGAAACAGCAGTTTCACCCTTCACCACTTCTCTTTGCATACTGTCAAGTCCAGGAGAAGGCCAGGTGAGATGGATATGACTGCTGCAAATAGTGGTGACCAACTGAGAAAAGTGTTACAGCACTTCTGCGCTCTGTTCGGAGTGGCCTGTTGGACCTGAAACTTGTGTTTGAACTGTCTCTGACTACCTGCTCGCCATGATCAGGGTTGGGGCAGACATTTCTCACTGATGTTTGCTTGTTCCCCTCTGTACTTTCTAGGGCAGGTTGGCTGCCGTAGTGGTCTGTAGCATGAATGCCTTAAAACAGCTGAAACAATGTATGAGGTGCTAGGAAATAAATGTTTATCTTTCCATTAAGTTTTTGGCTACTCCTGGCTGACGAATTTTTCATTAGAAGCCTTTTGTCCTGTAATCACAACTATGTGTCTGTTTATTTTTTGTCTTCAGAAGGACTTGCAGTTTTCCATGATTTGATTTATAACGACTGTAACACTTCCACGGAAAGCAGCTTTGCGCGGCTTTCAGAGTATGGTGAGGTAAAGGACAAAAGCAAGTGAAACCCTATTGGTAACTTGAACACAGCCAGCTGGAAACCATTAGCTATATATGTTATGAGTTGTATTACCTCTGATGTTTCCAACTGCAAACCTCAAACAGCTGTTTCCATGAAACTCCTGCTGGATTTATCTGCCTTTCCATTTGCATATGTAAAGTGAGTCACGTACCTTGCCCTTTCTCTGATCACTAAGAAAGCCTCTGTGTTATTTAATGGTATAGTGAATACATGGTCAGAAGAGCAAGCTGTCTGGAAATGAAGCCTCACTGTTTTTTCCTTCTGTTCTCATGATAAGAAGATATGATTATTGCCTCAAGCTGACAGGGGAGAGCACAGCTCAAGGAGAGAAGACAGGAGATGTTTCCTGGAGGTGTCTTTTAGGAGAGAAGATTAGCTGCAACAATGTTGTGATTTCTCTTATTGATGAAAATTCCCTTAGGTATTGAAGTGTAAAATTAATACCCTGACCCTGTTCAGACCATTTAACACTCGATACGTACAGCAAGTGTCTACACTAGGAATCCCAGTTTTATATACATTGAGACCGTTGTTCCTAACTTGAGCTATTTGCCCCTTGGAGGCACCAAGTTAGGAGCTTATCTCCTTCCACAGGGGACCTGTGTTTCTACTTGAGGTACGAAATTGGATTGTGTAAGCATTTGCCACAGAAACCTTGTAAAGGTGTAGATCGGAAGTTGAAGGTTTGGAAACCTTGCTCTCCTCAAGACCTGGGCAGCGATAAGTAGTGGAACCTCGTAACTCTGTCTCTTTTCCCTGTTTCACAGCAAAGCTCCCCCGGGATGACAAGACCCAGATTCTTAAGCAGCACAGACGCAAAGAGCTTGAGACCCGTCAAAAAATGTACCGGTGAGTTTCCCATAGCGCCCCAGAAGGTCCAGGGCCTGTTCTCATCAGGTCAGAATTTGGCAGAGTATGTTCAGATTATCATATTTCTCTAATTACTGGACTGCTGAATAAGAGAAAGCATAAGTTACCATGTTGGCCATATATGTTTTTTACTTAGATGGAATTCACTGTGATAATCATCTTGGTGCAAGTGGCATTACAAGGTCCTTGAATCCCAGAGAAGCCTATCTGGAAGGCTTAAGTGGGAAGTCAGCGGAACAGTCTCTGTGTGGGCCCTCTGGCACACAGTTGTGCTTTCAAGGAAGGTTTGAAGGCAGATTTCATTTGCCTTTTACGAGTAGTACTCCGGTTTTGGAACGTGATCTGAACATTTCAGCTCTTACCAGAGCTCTTTGGCTGCTGCAGCAAGCTTGATTTACTCGTTTCCTGCACTGGGGCACGGTGGAAGGTCTGGCCCTGTTTGAGTGGACTGGAATGTGCTATCAGGGCACAGTTGTGATACCCACCTTTATACTGTCGGAGGCATTTTTTCCTAATCAAGGTCAGAATGAGAAAATGCTATCTGTTATCAAACGGTTAACTCCAGAAGTCATTAGACATTTCCTTTTCCTAGAGCCATACAAGGCTGTTAAAATACCAAGTTTTGTGCACTTGCATCTTCTTATCGTGAGAGTAAGGATCAGAAGGACAGAGGATCCATTTACAATTGATGGATGGAGGCTTGGTGTATCTGTTGTTGATATAATTTGACTAAGAAAGATGGGAAGTAGAGCAGAGGAAAATATAGTTCAAAATAAGGTGTGGCACAAAATTTCATTTATGTATGCAAAAAGGAAGGCAAAACCATTTGTAATTCCAGAGAAATAGCTATTTACAATTCCGATGTATAACTGATAACGCACAATGCAGTCTGTGTTGTGGCAGGCAATTTGGAAATACCGTTGCAACAATACTCTTTACAAATCGCCTTCCATTGTTTTGAAGTAAAAATGATACACAGTGCAAAAACATACACGGCGGAGAATATGTGCCGTGACCGTTATGATGCAAGGCTTTTCTGAGGAGCTGAATCAAGACTATCTGTGTCTCTCGAAGAGTTGCCTTTTGGAGGAACCTAAATACATGTCTGAGTACTTTTAGCTGCTATATCTCAGTTCTGCAAAAATGTAGCCCCAGGAATGAGTGTGCATTGGGCAGCTCTCTGTCTCTGTCCCCTCCCCTCCCAGTGCATTTGAAGCTACTGCCAATTTCAACCAAATGTGGCAAGCGTTTGGGTATATCACAGATATTGAGTTACTTCAAGTTTCGTGAAGGTAGGGGGCCAAGTAGGCGCCTTCCATTGTACTTCAGGACTCTGTAGGGTACCGGTAGGTATTGATGTGGTATAAGTCACTTATTTTTGGCCCGAATTAGTCTGCCACAAATTTGCTTTATAGAGTTGGGTCACAGAAGCAGTGTAGGTAAAGGAATGACACCACTCACATGCTGGTAAGATTATATGGTTAATCCAACCTTTTTTGTTTTCTCAGGTGGAAGGAGTGGCACCCAGGCTTTCCCCTGAGCATCGATGCCCATTCTCACAGTGAGCTGCCTCGTGACATCCAGTTTGATAATGAGAAAGGAATTGACTTCATTCTGAACTACTCTAAAGCGTAAGTGCGTGTGGAACTTTAGGAGTTTTTCAAAATCTCTTTTGGGGCAGGGTAAGGATCTGATCACCTTTTAGGTTTCATTGAAATCTCAAAACTGGATTCTTTTCTCTCAGCTGGGTCTGCAGACAATTAAAGTGGGAAAAAATTGAAGGGATCATTTTTATTTTTTTTTAGATATCAATATTTTAAGCTTTTCATGGTAGGAACTGACTGAGCCTCTGCATTCTCATGAGACACTGTTTTGGCTGTAGACAGATGTAGGAGGCACTGTTGAAAACCATAGGAAAAAGGACTATTGGCAGCTGGTAACTTAAGCTTTTGACTTAGTTCTCAGAGTTGCCTCCTAGAGATACCTCTCCCCTGAATGTTTGCTATAATTAAGCCTTTCAGTCACATACCGAAAGAAGAGGGTATCAATGCACCCTTGAGACCCTGCTGAAGAAAAGCTGTTCTAAGCAGCTCATCAGCTAACCACATCTGAATGTAATCTACCTGGGGCAACAAAGTTGCTGTTCATCCATGTATGCATGTCATGTCATTGAAAAAAAAGACGGAGTCCTGGCCATTGGATGAGCCTGGGTAATCAATGCTACAGAGCGCTGTGAAATAGTACAGGTTTAATGAGGCAAATAGGACCTCTCTGGCCTGTGAGTCCTATTCTGAGCTGTCTCACATGCCCAGGTCATGTCATATTATCTCAGACATCCCACCATACTATCAGATAGTGGGATAGTCTGAGATGAGACAAGACTGGTCCAAAATCACCCACAATTTCTACATCTGTGATTCTGCTGATATGCTGGTCTCTTCATATTTTGGAAGGGTGTTCCTCCCATTATTTGGGTGATCAGACCGAGCTTATGTCATGAAGCACAGGTTGGTAAGAGCTAGGGAGTTTAACAGCCATACTGAGAACCCTGCAGCTTCTAATAACAGTGAATACTGAGTCCATCTGGGGAACTGACAGTGACTGAAACCTTACGTGAAATCTTGGTGTTACAGTTGTGCAGCTGAATTTCACTTGCAACAGAGTCAAATCCCATGGCTTGTTCTAAGAGAATCTACCTGCTTGTTTTCTAATTTTGAAAATTTCTAATTTGGAAACTTCAAAGAACACGTTTTTCTGGCTGTATTGGCTGTACTGTAAATTTCTCTCTCCCTCCTCTCTTCTCCACACTAGGATCTGGTTTTGATGCTTTGTAACATCAGCAAATATTTTTTCTTTTTTGTTTGTTTGTTTGTTTTTAGCAGAATAAATCTCCAGCAGGTGTGAAAAGGGTGATGGGTGTGTTTTTGCAGCATATATGGCCAGGTGGACCTAGATCTTTCAGAGCTAATTGAAATAAGGCAGCCGAACAGCTTTGAAGTCCAGGGGTCTCTAGCTTTCTATCTCATGCAAACTAGGATGTTAGGAGAATGGTGGAACAGGCCATAGAGTGTGTGGTCTTGTAGCTTTTTAATGCAATGCCAGCTGCTATACCAGAAAAGTGGCTGTGGGGTTATGCAAGGAGTTAGATTAATGGTATAAAAGACAGACAGAGGCTTCCTGTCCCCCAGGCTTACCCAATGGCACATGTAGTGCCTCGACTTTATATCTATGTTTAGACTTCCAAGGAATCAAATCTCTTGTCTTTAATATGAGCCAGAAGTTGAGGTCCTTTCTCACCTCATGAAAAACCTTATTCTTCAAGTAGTCCTTTAGTATTCAGTGGATTCTTGAAGCTTTAAGAAGTTTTAAGGAATCTGGGGCCTTGACCATAGGTCCCTTGGAAAACCTTAGACTCTGATGTTCCTCTTCCACAGACAGTAGTTAGAATGCAGCCTTGTAGGGGCCTTTTAATCAGCAGATAATAAACTTGATAATGGCCATCAGAAATAGTTCCTTGGGAAAATAAATTATTTTTAAAAAGGCAATAAAATTAAGCCAAGAAAACTGTAGAAGTTTACATAGTGTTGTTTAAAAGGCAGGTCAATTTTTTATAAGGCCAGAAGAGATCACTCTTAATCTGTAGTCAGGACTGAGGCTGTTTCCTCTTGTCCTATTGGCTGTTACTTGGGAGAAGAGACCGACCCCCATATCTCCTTTCAGGTAGTTGTAGAGAGCAATAAGGTCTCCCCTCAGCCTCCTCCAGGTTGAACAACCTCAGTTCCCTCAGCCACTCCTCATAAGACTTGTTCTCCAGACCCCTCACCAGCTTCGTTGCCCTTCTCTGGAAACGCTCCAACACCACAGTGTCTTTCTTGTAGTGAGGGACACAAAACTGAACACAGTATTTGAGGTCCGGCCTCACCAGTGCCGAATTCAGAGGGACAATCGCTTCCCTAGTCCTGCTGTCCACGCTGTTTGTGATACAAGCCAGGAGGCAGTTGGTCTTCTTGGCCACCTGGGCACACTGCCGGCTCATATTCAGCCGGCTGTTGACCAACACCCCCAGGTCCTTTTCTGCAGGGCAGCTTTCCAGCCACTCTTCCCCAAACTTGTCGCATTGCATGGGGTTGTTGTGACCCAAATGCAGGACCCGGCACTTGGCCTTCTTGAACCTCATACAGTTGGCCTCAGCGCATCGATCCAGCTTGTCCAGATCCCTCTGTAGAGCCATCCTGTCCTCCAGCAGATCAACGCTCCTGCCCAACATGGTGTTGTCTGAAACTTACTGAGGGTGCACTCGATCCCCTCATCCAGATCATTGATAAAGACTTGGCAGTGGATGATTCTGTAAGTTTACAGGATTAATCACGTGTATGTGGGGATAATCCTGAAGGTTTCCGGTGTTGATGTGACCTACACTATCTAGCAAATGGAAACCCTTACCCTGATTTCTGTGCCAAAAATGCAGGCTTGTGTTGCTATTTTGGACTAGTTTTGCAATTGGGCAGATTAAGTTCTACAAGCAACTCTCTGCCATTTTTTCCTTGCTCTGGTTTCTAGTTTGTGCCAGAGACATCTGAGAAGTACTTGATTTCTTGGGGAAAGTAGGTTTTTATTTCCTAAGTCCTTTGGAAGTTTGTTCCAAGATAGGAAATGTGAAAGATTGCTTCTTTTAGGAAGTAATCTTTGAAACATCTGAGAATGAATACATGCCTGGCATTCAGTGGGTCAAAGCACAGCAGGTTTGTGACTAGATCCCAGGTGCTGTGCCTACTGCTTGGTTTGATCAGGCTAATACCCCCAGTAGGAGGAGGACCCTGGCCAGGAGAAGAGCAGTACATACTGGCTCATGTGTCTGGTGTTTCCTTATCTCAGAGCAGTTCTGAAGGAGGGCAAGGCTCTACAGGACCTTTAGTGGAAAATCTCAAATGAGACAGTCTCAAGTAACTCTTCTCAAGCTACTGAGTTATGTTGTTTAAAATCATTTAAACTTCTGGTCATGGTCATGCTTCCTCTGGTAGTTCATCTGTGTTTTAGGTACCTAGTATCTATCCGGAAAGTCCTACCCGGTAGTTAGCCTCCTTTTGATCCTTGTACGATCATTCTGTGTCCCTGTCAGGTGGGAAGAGATCTCTGCAGAAGTCATCTCCAGTTCCAGGCTAGACAGTTGCATGAGTTTTACTTCTTAACATGCCTCCAGGCATCTCTTACCTTGACTGCCATCTGCAGCAGCAGAAACAGTCCAGTCTACATGCACACCATCTGGGCTCAGTGCAGAAGCAGCTCCTTTGTCTGGGTTACGGTCATGCTGGTCTAGAGCCTTCCTCCACATTATTACTTGCTGGTTTTCCAGGCTTTTAGTCCTCTTCAGCCACTTCTAATCCAGTTCTTTTAAAGGTGTGTAGTCCAAGTTTACTGATTATAAATCTACCCTCCTGGGATTCTTCCTCCCTCAAATTCTGTTTGGGAGGATTTCCTGTGACACTGTGACCTTTCTTTACTCCATTATCTGCCCTTCTTATCTTTGTCGATGTGTTTGCTTTTCTTTGTGCATTTGAAGCATTTGTGGAGAGCCAAGTTTCTTTTTCAAATTCACTATTTGTTTTCTAGTCAAAATAAATTATTTCTGTTTAATAACAACAGTTTATCATTTATGTAACAATTTAGGACTTGTCATCTCGTTTGAGGTGACCTTGCTCGGCTGTGCTGTAGGCAGAGTACTTTGCTGAAACAGCGCTTTAAGTCAGAGGTTTCTGGCTCCCAGACCGCCATGTTCATGTGATGTCTGCAACCAAGTGACTTGGTTCCTGAGGTTAGAGATGAGCACCGAGTTTAACCAGCAGCTCAAGTAAATAGAAAGCTCTCAAAAAAAATCAGGCCTTACACTGTAGGGATACAGTCTGGCCTTGGTCACGTAGACACTTACAGGAGCTGTCCTCTGTTTAGGAATACTGGCTGGACTGATCCTGGCTTGTGTTTGTTCCAGCTCTGTGCAAATCACTCAATCTCTTTGTGTCACCATACCCCTTTCTGAACGGGTGCTAATAATGATCTTAGCACTCTCAGCTGATGCTAACTACTGACGATGTGTGAAGCGCCAGTTTTTCTGACTATAGTTTTTATATGTCGTAGGTCTTAAATCACTGCCATTGTAGGCTGCCGATAACAGCTCTAGGATGGAGGTCAGTAAATGCAGTAGCAGGGACTGGGCCCTTGAGATGCCTCTCAGGCTTGTGTGTAAAGGTACAGCCAGCAAATTTAATTCTGTAGGGTGGCCAATCTCACATTCCACCATCAAAAAATTTATCGTGTGTAGGTATATAAAAGGGTAGAAAAGAATGGCAAAGGTTATTGATGAAGCGGAAGATGTTTTTTTTCAGAGATGTTTTGTTTTGTTTTATTTTTAGGATGGAGAATCTTTATGTCAACCGTTTCATGCACATGTTCCAGTCCTCCTGGAGCGATTTTGCAGATTTTGAGAGGATCTTTGTCAGAATCAGCAACACAATTTCTGGTGGGTTTATCAGCATTTGCTCATGTTTGCATCATAGAATGACTAATTAGTTGTCTAGCACATATCTGATTAGGATGGAAGTGGTTGACCCACACTTCTGCTCTCCCATGATTTTTCATAAATAAACTGTTATCTCGGACTGCTGATCACACCAGCAGCCCACAAGACCAAAAAGCAAAGCTATGATCTTACACAAAATTACTGGGAATTGCTCAGTGACGTTCTCTGTCCTGAACTATACTGGAGGTCAGGCCAGTTGGGCGTCATAGTCCCTTTTGGCTTTTAGAAATGCATTTTCAGATACGTGCAAGTCCCATAGGACAAATTTTCCTGAGTATTTCCCATCTAAACCTAGAGATAGCTTAGTGGGAGTGGTTTTCAGAGCATATTAGCTGTTAAGGCACTTTTGATCGTGTATCTGCCACTTCAGCCACTATATGGAAATACATGGAAAATCTCCAAAGAGGGGTGTTTGGAAATGTTCTCCGCTAATGGCAAGTATGAGGGTGACCCCTCTGGTCTCTTACATGGATCAGATCAAAGGCTGTTGTCTAATGTCCCAGCCATGTGCTCAGTCCTGGTTGCACTGCTGCTAAAAGTCCCAGCTTCTCGACCCCGTCCTGACACCGGGAGGGTACCACTGCCTCAGTTCTGCTGTCATAACCTCACCTGTAGCTCGTCAGTTCTCGTGGGCCATTTGTGTCATTGTCATGGGGCAGCTCAAATTCTTTTCAGTGGTAAATTGTTCCTAACGGGTCATTTTCACAGAACTTGTTTCAGGCGTGGAAGTGCGTGCTGTTAGGCCAGCAGATCTGGGGATGGGTTGTGAAGAGCTGGGAGTGACCTGGTATGGAGAGCTGTAACTTCTTCACCTGGGGCTGCTGCAGCCAGGATGGGCTGTCAGACCACAATCTGAGGAACTGTGGTTCTTATTGGAACTGTGGTTCTTATTGCAGTTAGGCCTGCAAAGACTTGTGGCATTTATCCAAAATGTCATCCCTTTTCAAAAATGCATCATACTTGTGCATACTGCATTAAGTGTCTTGCTGTGCTTGTCATTTCCTACTCACATCTTCTTACTAGAAGACAAAAATCCCTCTCAAAGAGTGTGAGTTTCACTTTTGTATTCGAGGCCATTCAGTTTCTGCAGTATCATTCATGCTGTTAAAAACTCTATTGATGTAGTATTAAGATGTCAAAGACAAAATACTTACTTTCTTTAACCCTTTTCGGTATGGCAATCTTAGCAGTTACCTAAAGGAATTGCAGACAGACATGGGTTTTGAAGTTCATGGTGTCCTTTCAGTAAAGCAGGGCTGGGAAACCTTTGTTTTGTGAGCCAGACTCAACCTTCTACTATTGCCCATGGTGACATTATTTTACTTTATTTTACTGTATAGTTGGATATGATAGATACACCGATACTGTAAGTTCGTTAGCATGTGGTTCCTCCAATGTGTGTGAATGGCCTGTTCAGACTCTGCAAAGGAAAGTACTTTTTCCTCCTGCTCTGAAGTTTTGCTTCTCTTCAGGCTGCCTAAGGACCAGTTAAAAGAAATGAGAATAATTTCTGCAGTCTCGGGTATAAAATAAAGCACAAGAGCTGGCCAGAGCTATTAAAAACTAATTACAGCAATTTGTTACATTTAATAAAATTGCTTCCTAAAGTATTTTTAACACAGGGATTAGATATAATCTCCAATTAATTTTATTGATAACATTTCCACACTCGTGAGGAAAGCTTCAATTCTATTAGTTTTAAACGTTAAGCATCAGTCTCAGTTATATTAATGAAACTCTGCATCTGCTTATTTGCAAGCCTTGGCAGGAACAGGGCTAATGGAGAAGGTGGTTGAAGGCATTTTTCAGTCATGCAGTTTCTGTCTGAGGTGATGACTCATTTTTTGCTTGGTCTAGACTTCAGATACAGCTCCAGACTCATTATGCAATTGACCGAGATGATGTAAAAGTCAACTTTAAGTAAACTTAACTTTTTTCCTCTCTGTTAGAGAGCGTTGTAAGTTTTGAGACTTTTTTTTTTTTAATTATCACCACATTCCTTCAGGCCTATCTTTTTCATCCTTTCACCATTTGAAGAAAAATAAATTGCTTTCAGAAAAAGTTCTGACCTGTCTGAAAATAGGCAACTGGGGAAAACTTTACTCGCTTCATTTTTCCCCTGAAGACACCAATGGGATTCTTCATATTAATCATGTTTTTTCTGACTCTGAACTTGTAGGCTGAAGTGGTGACATGACATTATGATACAGAACATTGCAATTGTGGAAAATATCCAGTAGTACTACAGATGTAATAGTAAAGAGATGGAATACCCAAAACTAGTGTTTCATTAAGAAGAGATATTAATATGGGTTTGTATAAGCAATTGAAAAATAAACAGAGGAAAAAAATGTTAAAAAAGCAAAACAATAAATGAGCAGTTTTACTGAGTCAAAGTCAAAACTTTTCCCCAGGTGTCCCTCACTCAGCTCCAGCTAAGAGAAATGCTCCAGCTGCTGCTGCTCTTT